>NW_012267220.1:35468802-35480676 GCF_000151885.1 Dipodomys ordii | reverse complement strand
TCTCCCAATCCATGGGGTTTCTATTGATCTTGCTAGCTATGTCCTTTGCCATGCAGAAGCTCTGCAATTTCATGCAATCCTATTTGTCCAACATTTCTTTAATTTGCTGTGTTTGTGGGTCTCTTTTAAGAAAATTTCAGCCTGTACCAAGGAGACCTAGGGTTTCTCCTATTCCATCCTGTAATGTTTTCAGAGTGTCTGCTTTGACTCTGAGATCTTTGATGGTGTATACCTTCTTAAAAGATGAAATTAACATTTTGTGAACTGATATCAGAAGCATAAATGGTTTAATTTCAACAGTACAAACCACAGTGGAAGCCATAGCTAACATAATGAGTGAGATTTAAAATAGAATATCAGAAGTCAAGGATAAAACAGAGGAACTGGAACAGAAAGTCAAATGCTCAGAAATTACTAAAGTGAAATACAAGAATTGGCAGACAAAAGTCAAGAAATCAAATCTACATATAATTAGGATTGATGAGTGGGAAGAATTTCATAATGGAGGCTGGGAAAATATATTCAGTTAGATAATTACAGAAAATCTCCCCTGCCTAACAGAAGCATATAGGACACCTAATAGACAAGGTCTTAGAAGAAATACTTCTAGACACATCATAGTAAAAATATTAGACTTGATTAGCAAGGAATTGATTTTAAATGATGAAAAATCAAAGAAGGAACTATATTACAAGAGAAAGAAAATCAGGATCACTGCAGACCTCTCCACATAAACCCTCAACATAAGGAGAGCCTGGAATAGTATTACCCAAGCCCTGAAGATCAACAACTGCCAACCCAAAGTGGTATGCCCAGCAAAGCTATCACTTACATTTGACAGTGCAAGGAATTCATGAACATTAAACCAGCACTACGAATACTCAAGTGAGGAAGACAATCGCTCAAGTGAGGAGAAAACTATCAAAATTGGAATCACATTAGTAAAAAATCACTACAAGATCAATTTAGTAAGCACAGGAAGAGGAAAGAAGCAAAATATAGGAAAAGAAGAAAATGGCAGGAAACATAACACATCTTTCTATAATAACCCTGAACTTGAACAGACTTAATTCCCTAATCAATAGAAAAAGAGCTGCATATTGGATAATCTATAGAAAAAGAGCTGCAAATTGGATCAAAAAACAAGATCCATCTATTTGTTGTCTCCAAGAAACACATTTCACAGCCAAAGGTAAAAACAAACTCTGGGTGAAGGGATGAAAAAAGATCTTCCATGTAAATGAACCCAGCAAGAAGGCAGGAGCAGCCATAATGATATCTGATAAAATAGTCTTCTCATTAAAATAAGTACAAAATGTCAAGGAGAATCATTACATGTTAATAAAGGGAATGATCCATGAAAAGGAAATTACAGTGGCCAATATCTATCCACAAAACAATGAAGCACCTAAATATTTTAAATAAATATTTTTGGACTTATAGAATAAGATAGACTCAAACAAAATAATAGTGGGAGATTTTAACACCCCACTCTCACCTAAGGACAGGTCAACCAAACAAAAGATAAGCAAAGAAGCCTCTGAACTAAATGACACCGTAACTCAAATGGAGTGAACATACATCTAGAGTTTATCACCCAACAGTGACCCAAAACACATTCTTCTCAACAGCCCATGGAGCATTGTCCAAAATAGATCATATCATAATTTACACAAAAAAATCTAAGCAAATACGAGTATTTATGTAAGCCCTTGCTTGCAACCTTTCTGACAGTAAAACATATTGTAGAAATTACATGGAGGGCTGGGTGCTAGTGACTCACACCTGTAATACTAGCTACTCAGGAGGCTGAGATCTGAGGATCGAAGTTCAAGCCAGCCCGGGCAGAAAAGTCCATGAGACTCTTATCTCCAGTTAGTCACCCGAACACTGGAAGTGGTGCAGTGGCTCAATTGGTAGAGTACAAGCCTTGAGCTGAAGAGCCAAGGGACACTGCCCAGGCCCAGGGTTTAAGCCCCATGACCAACAAATAAAAGGAAATTACATGGAGGCTGAACAGCACACTACTGAATAACATCTGGGTCACAGAAGAAATTAGAAAAGTCCTTATAACTCAATGAAAATGAAAACATATCACAGCAGAACTTCTGAGATGCAAACAAATGCAGTGCTGAAGGGGAAGTTCATAGCCCTAACTCCACACATAAAGAATATAGAAACAACTCAAATAAATAACCCAAGGATAGAATTAAAACTGCTAGAAAATCAAGAAAAACTTAAATCTAAACCTACTAGGTGGAGAGAAATAGCAGTGATTAGGGCAGAAATCAATGAGATAGAAAATTTAAAACTATACATAAAATCAATGAAATAAAAAGCTGTGTTTTTGAAAAAATTAATGAAAGGGACAGTCTACTTGGAGATTAAAGAAGAGAGGAGTTTCAAATCAAATCAATAAAGAAAAAATACAACTAATACCCAAGAAATCCAAATGATTATAAAGAACTACTTCCAAAATTTATACTTACTAATGAAGGAAAACCTAGCAGAAATAGATGAATTTCTAGAAACATACAAATTGCCCAAACTGAACCAAGAAGATATAAATCAGCTAAATAAACCAATAACATACAATGAGATAGAGGAAGTAATCAGAAGTATTCCAACAAGGAAAAGCCAAGACACAGATGGATTCGCTAAGGAATTCTATGACTTTTTTTTAATGTATTTTTTTATTGTGAAAATACTGTATAGAGGGGTTACAATTACATGGCCAAGGTAATGAGTACATTTCTTTTTTATTTTTATTTATTTATTTATTTTTATTTTTGTTGTGAAAATACCATACAGAGGGGTTACAATTACATGGGCAAGATAATGAGTACATTTTTTTTTGTCAAGCACTGTTGCCTCCTCCTTTGTTTCCCCTTCCCATTAGTTCCCATACCCCCCAACTCCTCCTCCTCCCCCGTCCTCCCCCCCACCATAGAGGCATAGAATTCCATTGTGTATATATACCACATTTTCTTGATCCATTCATCTACTGAGGGACATCTGGGTTAGTTCCATATCTTAGCTATGGTAAATAATGCTGCAATAAGTATAGTTGTGCTGGTAGCTTTAGTGTGGTCTTATTTGTGATCATTGGATCAAAGATCTCAGAGTCAAAGCAGGCACTCTGAATATATTACAGGATGGAATAGGAGAAACCCTAGGTCTCCTTGGCAAAGGCCGAAATTTTCTTAATAGAGACTCAGAAGCACAACAAATCAAAGAAAGGTTGGACAAATGGGATTGCATGAAATTGCAGAGCTTCTGCATGGCAAAGGACATAGCTAGCAAGATCAATAGAAACCCCATGGATTGGGAGAAGATCTTCACTAGCCATACAACAGACAAGGGTCTCATATCTAAAATATACCTGGAACTCAAAAAATTAAATCCCCCAACAACAAATCTTCAAAGAAACAACTGCCCAATAAATAAGTGGACTAAAGACTTACAGAGAAACTTCTCTGAAGAGGAAAGAAGGATGGCCAATAGACACATGAAGAAATGCTCAATCTCTCTAGCCATAAAAGAAATGCAAATCAAAACAACATTGAGATACCCCCTCAACCCAATTAGAATGGCTATTATCAAGAACTCTAATGTGGACAGAAGGGAACCCTACTGCATTGTTGGTGGGAGTGTAAACTTGTTCAACCACTTTGGAAAGTAGTATGGAGGTTCCTCAAAAGGCTCCACGTAGAGCTCCCCTATGTCCCAGTAATCGCACTTTTGAGCAATTCAATTAATATAAGTCATCACATGAATAAGAGCAAGAATAAGAATCACATGGTTATTTCAATAGATGCAGAAAAAGCATTCGACAAGATCCAACACCCCTTTATGATGAAGGTTCTGGAAAAATTAGGAATCCATGGAACATATCTCAATCCAGTAAAGGCTGTATATGACAAACCTACAGCCAGCATTATACTTAATGGTGAAAAACTTCTTAACTTGGGAACAAGACAAGGATGTCCACTCTCTCCACTTCTCTTCAATTTAGTAGTAGAATGCCTAGCTACAGCAATAAGACAAGATGCAAACATAAACAGGATCCAAATAGGGAAAGAAGTAAAACTCTCCCTCTTTGCAGATGACATGATTTTGTATTTAAAGAATCCCACGGACTCCACTCCCAAATTACTCAAGCTGATTCAAAACTTTGGCAAAGTAGCAGGGTATAAAATTAACCCTCAAGAATCAATGGCTTTCTGTATGCCAACAATGAGAAAAGTGTGGCTGAAATTAGGAAAGCAACTCCATTTGTAATAGCCCCACCAAAAATAAAATACCTAGGAATCAACTTAACCAAAGAAGGGAAGGACCTCTATGATCAAAACTTTAAAAACATGAGTACATTTCTTATCAAGCATTGTTGCCTCCTCCTTTGTTTCCCCTTCCCATCCCTTCCCATTCCCTTCTCCTCCTCCCTGCCAAGTTGTAAAGTTCATTTTCGACATAATGTCTTGTACATCTCATTGCAGTGGGTCTACCTGTATCCCTATTTAAACAATTTGTTTTTCCCTTCCCCTCCACAAATTATACCAACATCAAATACAGTGAAAACGGGTTATACTGTGGGGGAAGGACATACAAAGCAACAAAGAAATCATCTTAAAAATATGTTAGAAACAATCTCAAGAAACAAAGTACATTTGAGTCCTTATCTTGGGGTTCATTTCACCTAACATCAACTTATCTGACTGTTTCTGCCTGTCTCAGACATATACTAGTAATTGCAAATAAGGGAAACCATGGAACCTATGTTTCTTTAGGCCTGGCTAACATCACTTAATATAATTTTTTCTAAGTCTTTCCATTTCCTAACAAATGGTGCAATGTCATTCTTTCTGATGGAGGCATAGCTATAAGGTTTTTAAGGAGGAACTATGTCAGTATTCCTCAAGCTTTTCCATGAAATAGAAGCAGATAGAGCAATCCCAAACTCATTCTATGAAGCCAATATCACACTCATCCCCAAATCAGGCCTAGATCCAACCATAAAAGAGAACTATAGACCAATTTTCCTGATGAACACAATTGCAAAGCTCCCCAATAAAACTTTAACCAAAAGAATTCAGAAACAAATTTTTAAAAATCATACATTATGACCAAGTAGGCTTCATCCCACAGATGCATACATAAATCAATAAATGTAATTAACTATTTCAACAGAGCCAAGGTCAAGAACCACATGATCATTGGAATAGATGCAGAAAAAGCCTTTGACAAAAGATAATGCCCATTCATGTTAAAAGCTTTGGAGAAAATAGGAATGGAAGGAACATTCCTTAGAACACTAGAAGCCATATATGACAGCCAATATCATACTAAATGGGGAAAAACTAAAACAATTCTCCTAAAATCAGGAATAAGGCAAGGATGCTCACTCTCTCCACTACTCTTCAAAATAGTTCTGGAATTCTTAGCCAGATCAAGAAGGCAAGAAAACTATGTTTATTGCAGCATTATTTACCATAGCTAAGATATGAAACCAACCCAGATACCCCTCAGTAGATGAATGGATCAAGAAAATGTGGTATATATACATAATGGAATTCTATGCCTGCCTCCATCAGAAAGAATGACATTGCCGCATTTGTTAGGAAATGGAAAAACTTGGAAAAAATTATATTAAGTGAAGTAAGCCAGGCCCAAAGAAACATAGGTCCCATGGTTTCCCTTGTTTGCAATATCTAGTATATGTATGAGTCAAGCGGAAAAGGTCAGATAATGTGATGTTAGGAAAATGAACCCTAAGATATGTATTTTAATGTTTTTTTCTTTCATGCATGTGTTTCTAACACATTTATAAGATTATCTCTTTGTTGCTTTGTATGTTCTTCCCCCACAGTATAACCCCTGCTTTCACTATATTTGATGTCAGTATAACTTGTGGAGGAGATGGGGAAAAACAAGTTGTTTAAGGATACAGGTGGACCTGTTGCAACAATGAGAAGTACAAGTTGTCATGTCAAAAACAAGTTTTACAATGTTGGTGTGGGGGGGGGAGGGGGGTAGGATTGGGTGGGGGGGTGGGGGGTAGGCTGGGAAGGGATGTGAAGGGTAAACAAAGGAGGAGGCTGCAATGCTTGATAAGAAATGTACGCATTATCCTGCCCATGTAATTGTAACCCCTCTGTACAGTATGGTCACAAAAAAATAATATTAAAAAAAAGAAGGCAAGTAAAGGACATTAAAGGGATCTACATAGGGATAGAAAAAATAAACTATACTTGTTTGTAGATGACATGATCTTATACCTGAAGGACCCCAAAAAACTCCACTCACAAACTCCTAGAACTAATAGACCACTTTAGTAGCAGGATACAAAATTAATCCACAAAAATTAGTAACCTTTCTGTACACTAACAATATACAAGCAGAAAGCGAAATCATGAAAACAATTCCATTTGCAATAGTTTCAAAAAAATCTAGGAATTAACCAAAATAAAGATGTAAAAGATCTATTTAGTGAAAACTATAAAAATCTAAAAAAAGAAATCAAAGCGAACACCAGGAAATGGAAAGACCTTTCATGTTCATGGGTAGATAGAATCAATATTGTGAAAATGGCCATACTGTCAAAAAAGATACAGAAATTCAATGCAATCCCCATCAAAATCCTAATGACTACTGCTTTACTGAAATAGAGAAAACCATCCACAAGCTCATATGGAACATAAAAGACCTAGAATAGCCAAAGCAATTTCTACGCAGGTTTCAAGCTCTACTATGGAGGCATAATAACAAAAACAGCCTGATATTGGCATAATAATAGACCTGAAAATCGATGGAACAGATTAAAAGACCCAGAAATAAAACTACATACTTCCATTCATCAGATATTCAACAAAGGAGCCAAAGACATACAGTGTAAAAAACAGTCTTTTCAACTATTCGTGTTCGTAAAACTGGGAAGCCATAAGCAGAACACTAAAAGTGGATCACTGCTTATCATCATGCACTAACATCAACTAAAAATGGATTAAAGACCTCAACATCAGGCCTGAAACTCTCAATCTACTGCAAGACAGAGTAGGAGAGACATTAGAACTTCCAGGTACAGGCAGGAACATCCTGAATAGAGTCCCAGGGGCACAGCACATAGAAGAGAGACTTGACAAGTGGGACTATATTAAAATAAAAAGTTTCTGCACAGCTAAAAACATAGCCACTAAATTAGAAAGACAGCCAATTAACTGGGAAAAGATCTGGCAAAACATCAGACAAAGGCCTAATATCCAATATATACAGGTTGCTCAAGAAACTAACTCCTCCCAAATCTAATAAAACAATCACTAAATGGGCAAGGGAGCTAAGAGACTTTCCCAGAAGAGGTAAGAATGGCAAAGAAACATATGAGGAAATGTTCAACATCCCTGGTTTTAAAGGAAATGTAAATCAAAACAACCCTGAGATACCATCTTACCCCAGTCAGATTGGCAAATATTCTGAATTCAGACAACAAATGCTGGCGGAGATATAGAGAAAAAGGAACCCTATTTCACTGCTTGTGGGAATGTAAACTAGTACAATCACTCTGGAAAGCAGTCTGGAGGTTCCTCAAAAAGTAAACATAGACTTTCCCAGCCATACCACTCCTAGGCATCTTCCCTGAACGTCATGAGCCAGGATATGACAAAGCCCCCTGCATATCCATGTTTATTGCCATACCATTCACAATAGCCAAGCTATGGAAACAACTCAGATGCCCCACAATAGATGAATGGATCAAAAAAAAATGTACCTACATACAGTAGAATTTTACACAGCCATTGGAAAGGATAAAATAATGGCATTCACAGGGAAATGGATGGAATTAGAAAAAAATATATGTCTAGTGAAGTAAACCAAGATCAGAGAGATAAATGGCACATGTTCTTCCTGATATGCAGAAGTCAAATTTAAAATGCAATGAGATATGACAATTATACAGGATTCTAGATATCCATACAGGGATACCAAAAGAGGATAGTTTTAGGAGAAAACCAACAAGTTGTATTACCCAAGCTCCTCTTCATATGTATAAAAAATAATATACATACTGAAATAAACTCTAAAGATAAGGAAACAAAGGCCCCTTTCTTAATTTGTCTTTTTGTCTTTTGAATGCTCTGTATTTGTTATCTCATATATGGTGTATACACTTGCACATCTGAGGGAAGGTGGGGGAAGGCCACAAATCAAGTGGAAAATGGGTAAAAAAACTGCATCAATGGAGTCCACTGGCTGCACTGGACATTGATTAAAGTGAACCACACAACTCATGGGTAGAGATGTGAGGGAGGGAATGGGAGACAGAAGACACTAAGCAAAAGGAAGGAAATGTACTTATCTTACATATAGAAAGGTAACGCTGCTGTATAGAACAATAAAAAATAAAACAATAAATAAAAATAATAAAAACAATAAAATAAAATAAACAATAATGAATAAAGGCTTGAGTCCTATCCCTACTAATACACACACACACACACACACACACACACACACAATGGCAAAGATAAGGAATATGAAGAGGTGAACATGAAGACAAAAAAGGAAGAGGAGAAGAAACCATTCTTGATAAAATGGAGAAGGAAAGACTTTAAGGGAGGGAAATAGGATATGTCCGCCTGGGACAGCCCAGACATCATGGTGGTAAACCTTGAATCACTAGATAGACAGGATGGTGAGCTGTCTAGATGACTGAGCAGCTTTTCCCATCTCCTCTGAATCTGTGAAGCTGTGGATTTCTTGCTGGAGTTGACCTATGTAGTTTGCTGCTTATGGGCAGGGTAGTATTCCTGACCTCCGAAATCAGACGCCCCAGGATACCCTGGCATGGTAGGCCAAAGGTTTACCTGCTGTGAGCAGGCCAGCTAGAGAAAGAAGAGGACTATTTTCCTCAGCGGATGAGGCAGAGAGGGTAGAAACAGACGACGGTGAGGCTACAGTGACATTGGTAGTAAAAAGTCTATAAAGTGTGAAATAGGGGTCCTGAGCATGCTAGAGGCTTCAAGCAACCTTTTTTTTTTTCCTTTGAGGCTGGCAAAACCTTCTCTCAGGGACGGGGACAGAGTGACCAGTTCTGAATTTAGTTTTTGACTATGGGTTCTTGGTCTTCCATTGCAACAGCTGTCATCAACATGGAGCTCCTCTGTGTCCACCACAGCAGGGCTCTTCCCTTGCTCTTACACTTGAGCGGGACGGGAGGAGGATTGGGTGAAATCTCTTGCCTGGGATACCTTCTCTCATTCCCACACTTGAGTTCAAACCCCATTTCTGTTAGGTTGTCCTGACCAACAGAGGTTTCACTTTTATACTCTAAAGTTCATGGAAGTCTCTTGTCAGCATTATTCTTTTACTATTTCTATGTTCGCAGTTTGCTATGTCATATGGGAATTTAATTGTGAGATACAGAATAGCCACATTTTGAGAGGTTGAATCAGGTCTTTATTAGAAAGCCAGTGACTCTGAGTGGACACGTGTTCCCTCAAAACTCTCAGCCTGGAATACACTTAATATTGTTAGGAAAATGAGCCATGAGGGCAGGAGAGTAAAGAAAGAGCAGAAATACAATCTCAACAAACCAGATCAACTCTAATGGAGGGTTGAAGAGGGACATTGGGGCCACATGAGGAGAAGCAGGAGACAGGAAGCATGGCACAAAATGTCAGCTGAGGTGCTAGGGCCTAAATAGGGTCATGGTCAGGGGGCTTTGGAATTCAGGTTCCCAAGTTCATGGTACAGATCTTGCAGATCCAGTAATCTATTGTCCAAGTCCCCTGCTTCTAGTAATTCAGGCATGCCCTACCACCTGGGGGTAGGGGTTGGACTCCACCTCCAAGAGTTTTGGAAAATCCCTCATCCACTAAGATGCCAAGATGGCACTGGTTAGACCCAACATCCATATTTAATTTATAAGTTTTCCATCTTCCTACAATGTAGCTGTTTTAGATCTTCTGATTGTCTTTCTATTGTTCACTGTATGTACTCATACTAGTTACTCAGTAAACATTGGGGATAAACTTATAAATGAACCAACAAATGAATGACTGCTGTACAGGACTAATACCCACTAGCTATGGGGTATTCCTTTGTAATGAGTGGTTTTAGAGGCAGGCAGAAGAGCCTGAGCCTTCTCCCAGCCCAGGCGCAGATAATTATAACCTTGTGGATGAGGTTTCTGCACTATGATCCCCTAGGGTCTGTTTTACTAAGGAATGTGTCATGTCATTAACTCCAGCTCTTTTCCAAGGATAAATGTTACCTCTGGTCACTGGAGTCTTCACAAGCCCTGGTTTGGTTATGGAGTGTAGTTCTGTGTTTACCCAAATCCTGTCTCCAAGTAGCCACTCAGAAGGTGCTGGTTGTGGCACATGGCAGCAGTATTTAATCACTTGCACGTGCTCTGTGACTTCATGTGACACAAGCTCACATGCCAATTTTCAAAACGCCCAAAGCAGACTTCTGCTCCCCTCTGCTCCGCACCTATGCTTCAGAGCTGTTGCTTTCTGCCCTCAGCATCTAGAAAAGCTACATATGGTTTAATTCAGCAGCAGCACCGAGGGAGACATGCTCCTAATTTTTTTCTCCCTCTTTTCCTCCCGTAAGTTCTCTTTCTGCCAAAGCCTTTGGCCAGGATCCAGAAATGGCACATTCAATAATACCCAACGTGTTTGGGTAATATTTCATAATTACATTGTTGCTGGGAAAATTGTTGCCTTGAGAATAATTCCTCTGCATAAACAAAGGCTGGGAGCCATGTGTCCTTCACACTCCCCCTGCTGGGTGGAGAGGGAGGCAAGAAAGGGAAAGGGAAGAAGGGAGGAAGAAAGAAAAGAATATGAACTTTTCTCACCCAGTTGTAGGAAGGGGTAGACTGGAGAAGATTTATAAGGAGAAGATATGCTTGGAAATAGATTTCTTCAGAAGATAAATACAGAACCAATATCCAGAAGAGATGGAGGGAAAGATAGACCTGTGAGGCCATAGCCAAAAGGGATTCATAATTGGAAGGTCCGAGGAAAAGGCTTTGGTGAGTGAACAGTAGACCTCTGGTGTTAATGCTGGGGTAAGTTGGGAGGTCAGACCAAATGGGTTTTATAGCCATAGCTTCTAGAATGTGTCTGGGCACTTTTCCCACGTTAGGAGAAGACCCCTTAGAGACAAGCATTGCAGTGCATGGCAGCTGCCACATTTAAGAAGATTCACTATACTTTGGTAACTCAAGCACTTTGGAAGGAGCTCTGTGCAAGTGACTGTCATTCTTGATGTGAAATTTGGGCATGAAGTGCAGGACCAAGCTCCAGACCCAGGAACTGTCATCATTCACCAAGGAGAGATAATTCCCCAGGGTTGTCACCCAGGAGCACATGTTGCACAGAAACCCCTGCAGAGCCTGGCAAATGAGGCAGCCTCAGAGGTCACTTGATGGTTAGTCTTGGACTCTGACATGAGCTGGTGACAGCAGCTTGTGAACTCATCATTTTCCTGGTATTTCCAAAACAATTGGGATAGATTATTAGAGTAGGTTCAGCCAAAAGAGTCTTTCATTAGAGTCCAAGTCATTTATTGAGAACAAAACAAGTAAGAATCATGTAAAGAACTCTGTTTGAAGGATTGGCATCTGAGGATGTGACTGAGGACAAAGAAGTCAGAGCTCAAACAAAACAAGCTACCACATGCCACATATCTCTGAGAAGGAGCACCCTATATTGTTGTTCCAGTCCTGGGGCTTGAACTTGGGGCTTGGGCACTGTCCCTGAGCTTTTTTTGGGGGGGTCTGTTTGTGGGGCCTGAACTCTGGGCCTGGGCGCTGTCCCTCAGCTCTTCAGCTCAAGGCTAGCGCTCTACCACTTGAGCCACAGTGCCACT
>NW_012267220.1:35436103-35468752 GCF_000151885.1 Dipodomys ordii | reverse complement strand
CTACCACTTGAGCCACAGTGCCACTTCCGGCTTTTTTCTTTTTGCTTATGTGGTGCTGAGGAATTGAACCCAAGGCCTCATGCATGCAAGGCAAGCGCTCTCCCACTGAGCCACCTTCCCAGCCCCATGTTCCTGAGCTTTTTGCTCAAGGCTAGTACTCTACTTGAGCCATAGCTCCACTTCTGGCTTTTTGGTGACTAATTAAAGAGTCTCAAGACTTTGCTGCCCAGCTTGGCTTTAAACTGTGATCCTCATATATCAGCCTCCTGAAAGCGAGGATTACATGTATGAGCCACTGGCACCTGGTTCCAGATATTTTTTTTAAACACGGGTGATGATTATTCTCACCAAGTGTTGTAACTTTATAAACATAGCAAGCAGAGAAGTGTTAATATGGTCAATTCATAATGGATTAGAGTAGAAAGGACAAAAGATTCTATATATTTATGATTCATTGTAATAAAAATACATCTCTTGAAAAGGAGGTTACAAGGTAGTCATTAAATCTATTTCCAACCAAGAACAAGAGAATGACAATCCAGGACAGAAATTCTCACCAGTTTTGCAAATCTTTGAATCCTGATCCCCTAGCTCAGAAGCTGAAGATGAACCATCTCTCAGAATCCTCCTGATGCCTGAGTAAATTAATGCACAAATATTAATTAAAGAAACAAAATAAAGGTTCTAGGAAATAAGACCTGAAAGAATGTCTTTCTCAATTTAATGTCTGTTCTTACATTTCTTCTGTGTTTTGTGGATGGATGCATGGTGGGAAACATATAGTTTCTCCTCTGATCTGGGAATTTTTCTAATGGCTTAGTGCTCTTTGCCTTCTCTGGTTCTTGTGATTATTGGGGAACAAATGTTCAAGAATTATTCATTGTACCCCTCCTGGGGTAAAGGGAAGGGACGATGCATATCTATTTTACTCAGGGTTTTTAAATGTAGGGAAATTCTTGCAAATTTGAAGTTATTTTTCTCTTGGCAACCTGTTGAGCCAGAGCAACAGGGCTCAAATTTTCTGAATTCTTAATTTCTCTTCACAATGGTCTTGGGTCTTCCTGTGGTCAGAGAGAGCCTGACCATGCCCTGTGGGGTCTAAGAGATTTACTAATGAAAAACAGAAGGGACCAATCCAATCTACAAAACACAAGGAAGCTGGAGGTTTCAGCAGCTCCACTTGTATCCAGACAAAAGCAAACTCACCCAAACATGCTTGCTATCTGAGATTCTGTCTAGTTTCCAGCCTTGGTAAATCTTATTCTCTTATGTCCCTTTGTCATTTTCTCTTGCCATTCTTAATGGATCTGGAGAATCCAAAGTCTGAGAGGCTTAAGACCAAGTCACAGCAACAAACATCTGTGTTGGACAAAACACATTTATAGGACCTTTGGAGGCCCCCTGACAAAGCCAAGCCACTCCCCTTGATTGACCTGGCTGGAATTTTTGTCATAAGATTACAAAACTGGGCACAATTAGCTGGAGATATTAATAAGTTCTGTCATGTAAAGTATTTGTAGCAAAGCTTTTGGTTGAATTGAATTCCAAACTCAGAATTGTTTTATTCCGACAGCCAAAGAATCCTTTGTTCTGGGATTTACATCATGGAACTATTTTTAGAGTCCAAATCTGTTCTGGCAGAAGAATCTTGGTTCATTCTTCTTCCCCCACTTTACATCCAAACCTCTCACATCATTTCTCCCCCTACCTTTTGACTTCCCCAGCTGAGTACATGGCTGATATGGCTGGCTAGGCCTCAAGGTCTTCAGGGTCAGTGTGGGGTGAGGTTGCTCCAGAGGGTGGGGGTGAGGATTATCTATTGCATGACCCAATTCAAGTAGATAAAGTGTTTCCAACTAGCTCCTGGAAATGGTGATTTGGAGTTTAGAAAGATGGGAGAGGTCATTTCTCCTTTCCTGTCAAGCTGAAATGGGAGATTATTTGGTTCTGTATTCAAAACAAAAGTTTCTAGAATTTCTTAACTTTCTTATGGATCACTTTAGTCCATGTGTTGCATAGGGCCTGTTACAAGAGCAAAGATGTGACCTGGAAAAGGGGGTCCTTAGATCCAGCATTTGAACCCCCTTTATTGGTATGTCTAGAGTTCCTGGTCTTTTTCTGATTTATCCATTTGATGTAAAGTAATTATTGTCTACCTACTTTAGGATGCTAGGGAAGCCAAAGATCCAGGGAAGATAAATCATTTCCCACACTGTAGAAAGGAATTGTAAACTGTATTTCCCAACTCCTTGCGGTATTCTCTTCAGTGAGCTGACCAGGCTGCCCCAGCTGGAAAAGAGGGTTTCCAGGAAGAGCACATTCAAGGGAGAAAAATTCTGCTTTGACCTCACTTGACCTACTAGAGGGAGTTAAGCCATATCATTGGGCATGCTGCACCTGCTTCCATCTTGTTAGACTGCTGGGCAGTGGTTCCAGGCATGGGCAGGCCATTTCCCATTTTCTCTCACGATACCCCTATACTAATTATAAATTTTATAAGGCACTGAACAATGTTTCTAAATGATCCTGATTCCTGATGGGTATATAGATTTATGGCATTAGAGCCCCTAGCCAATAGTACCTCCTCTAGGCCCATGTATCACAGCAAGTGGCAAGACTTGGTAGCCCTGATCACATACAAACTCTACTTGGTCAGATACCTTTGTGTGATGAGCAGAAGAGCATACAGCTTGGATCTCAGGCTCTCCCCACTTCCCTACCATTGTACAAAGAGTTGGAGAAATTACCCATGAGGTGCATACATAAAACCAGCCTAACAGGAATTTATTCTCCTCTTTTGGGTTTTTAGTCTTCCCAAAGAATCAATAGTAATTAGCTATCTCCTCTCAAAAGACAGACAGGGTTCTGTGCTCCTGACAGCTATACTTCTCTCATTCCAGAGAAGAAACAAGTATAGGCTTGTGAAAAGGAGGAATACTGCATCCCAGATCAGGTAGCAGGGAGAGATGACCTGTTGAGGAAGAGGTGGTTCCTGAAGTGGAAGAATGAATGGGCACTGTTTTCCTTGGGATGAGGGCTAAGGGAAAGACTTAATGTTTGTTCTATCTCCATGCAATGGGCTGTAAGTAGCAGTCTCTTGGATCCTTGGATGTAGTTAGTGAAGGTAGGCCTGGGGGTGGGAACTGTTCTTTAGGAGATCCCTTCTTTTTCAAGGAAGCCAAATTTTTGTTTTAAAATGTAATCTGTTTACCTGTAAAATGCTTGTGGGGATGTAGGAAAGCTTACGGAAGGATTTCTTACATTCCTTTAGATTCAGCTTGATGTGTGGGAAACCTGGTAATTTCTAGCCACCAAGGACACAGAGTCAGAATCATGGACATCCACGGGGTTTCAAGTGAATAAGAAGAATCTGGGGTCTATTGCCTTGGAAAAATCTGGTATGGCTGATTGAAAATCTGAGGGGGGCAGAGCATAGGTAGACAGCCTGTGTGAGAATATACCACACAAATATCCTGCCTCAAGATTCTCAAGATCCTCAAGATCCTCAATCTGTGACCCAGGGTCTCTGGGCAATTTTACAGGGGTCTTGTCCTTCGCCTTATAGCTGTGGCCAAAGGGAAGGAGATTTCTTTTTACTCTTGAGTAGCTGAGGAAGCTGTTCTGTGGCCTTGACTCTCATCTGACTTTGGAACCATTTTAGATGGAAGCAATTATATGACAAGAGATTATTCTTTCTACAGAAATGAAGTGCGCATTCAGTTGCAATTGTTACCATCTCGACCCTCTCTTTCCTCTGCTAAACCTGGAACTGATTCTGTATGTGGTTTTAACTCTGAAATAGGGAGACGTATTTCCACTTCTGTGTTCTGTTTCGAACATTTGTTATGAGCCTAAGCAAAACTCAAACCAGGATAATACCAAGCTTGCTCCAACCTTTTTTATTCATTTGGATCCTCTGATGCAGAAAAATAGAAGGCTGCTCTTTGTATTTCAACACCAATCTCCTCCTCCTTCACCTCATATAAATGATAAGAAACAAACTTCTCAGGACAGAGATAACATATACCTTTGTGAAGTCAAATGAGGCTTTTGGGGCCACTCTGGTCTCCACAAAAGACAGCATTTCCCTAGCTGTTCACATGTGGTTCCTGGCCTCTTGACTGACCAGGAACTGACTGTAACCTTCCCTCACACACTGGAGGCTGATGCCCACTCAACGGTCCCCATTCTTTCCTTGTCCATCAGCTCACTAGAGGCTAAAGTTTCTCATAAGGCCTCAGTGATGGAATCTGCATTCTCCTCCTTGTGCCCCAGAGTGGATTCTTGAAGACCCAATCAGTCAGTCTTTCTGCTTCCTAGAGATATTTAGCCAGCTGGCTGTACCCACCTCTTTTCTATCCATTATTCATGGGCTTAGGAAATTTCTTAATCATGGCCCCAGAGTGTTGGCTCCAGTCAAGCTCCTGCCCTTTTGCTGTGTTCATCTTGGCTTTTGCCCTCTTTCCCCTAGCTTCACACTCTGTTTCCTCTTCCATCCAGGCAAGTCTCCTCCTATCTAAACAGGGAGAGTCATCATAGTGGCCAGAATCCCAGAACAAAGAAAGGGAGAAGGCAGCTTAGGAGTTCAGAAGCACTCTTCAGAACTGTTATTATTAGTATTGTTGGTTCTGGGCTTGCTGTGTTTGCTGAAAGGACAATGCTAAATAATGCACAGAGCTCACAGATGAGCAGAGGAAAACACCAACAGAAAACTGGGGAAAAGTGGAACTCACCATGTTTAAGTATTGGTGTGGGAATTTTCTTACAGACACAAAAGGAAGCCCTGGGGCAAAAATTAGAGTCCTGAATTTCAAGTTTGGTTAACTTGCCTTAATCTTTTTAGGGAACTGGTCTGAGGTACTGGTGCTCTTTGATTTTGTCTACCAGGGCTGAGCTCTCTATGATATAGAAACCTTAGGAGAAAATAAAGGAAGATGATGTTGGATGTAGTTAAAGGTCACAGTTATTAGAAAAGATGACAAGAGGTGAAAATAATTTAGAAGATTTACAACTTGTAAAGATCCAGTTAATCAGTAATAGTATCAATAAAGAGGAAAATAGAAGGGACAAGAGAACAAAGAGGGGAAAAACAAGAAGAGGAAGAGGAAATGGAAGAAGAAAAAAGAAACAACTGCCCATACAACTTACTAATGAGCCTAGGTTTTGAGAATGAGCATATGAGACATGGAGGGAAAGGTGTACGACTGGGCCAATACACATGAAAGATGTCAGAGAGTGAGAATAGCAGTGAGTTGTGGATTGTGAAATGTATAAAACAATAAAATGCCTGTTTGGAATAAAGAAATGACAACAGGTTGAAGCCAACACTTAGGAAGGATTGTGTAATAGCGTAAGAAACTAAACTTCTGTTTTGAGAGCCAAAAGGACTTTTGAGATCATCTTGTTATTCAGTGGTAGATGCTCTCTCCATTTTTGCTCTTTTCATTTCTTGTTTACTAATAAAACTTTCACAATTTTCTCTCCCCACTTCCAGCTGTAGTTAGCTTGATTCAGATAAATGGGTGGCCACATATCTGTTTTTGCAGCTGGGTAGCAATGTGGCTATGTCATGGGCCAGTGGAACATAAAATAAAGTATGTGATTCTAGGTAATATCTAAAGTCTCAAAGGGAAAAGCTTTGGAGTGCCTCTCTTCCTGCTTCTGCTGCTGTGGATCTAGAAGTGGAATTTACATGTGACCCAAGAGCTTGGGTCCTTGGATAACCTTTCTAACCCTTTTTGAGAAAGAGGCAAGAGTTTCCAATTTATTTAGCTTATTATATTTTGAGGTATCCTTTGTATAGTGGCTTAGTATAATAAATCTTCATGAACAGTCTAAACCTCTTATATTGCAAAGAGGAAAAGAAACCAAGACAGGATGAGTGCTTCATGAAGGTAAAAAGGTTGATGAGTTATTGAAGAAGGACAAGGGCACAGCTCTCCTATTGTAAGCAAAAAGTACCTCTTTCTGCACTATCTTCTGACTCTGAGATCACAAAGCCAGTCAAACCCTAATTACTATATACTTTCTGCTAAAGAAAATCATCTTCAGAGTGTAAATAACAGGAAATGGAACCAAAGGTGAGAAATACTAAATTTCATTTCAGATCAGCTTAGGAATCCAAATGGTCACACGTTTAGTCTAAGGCTTGGAGAGATCAACATTATAGGATACAGAAAAGATGGTCATTTCTGATGGCTGCAGCCTCAGGGAATTTCTCCTACAAACCATGAATGTTTTTAAAGAGGATAAGGTCATTGAAATAAGTTGTAGGATGGATGAGTGTATCACTCTGTGCTCAGGGTGATGGTCATACAGGTTTACTCATGCAGAGAGATGAGACGAGACCCAACAGAAAAGACCCCCTGATAAACTCTACCCTCTCCCTGCGAGCTTGGCTCAGTTCAGTGGCAAGTATCTTTGACTTTTGTGTGTCCCGATGGCAGCACAAACAGACTGGACAAGGCCTGATGACAGTGCCAACTGACCAACTGACCAAAGATGAGACTGACAAACCCAGTTATTCATCTGACACATTCCAAACTATGAATCACCATAGGCCTAGAAGGTCACTATATTAGTCAGAATTCTTCAATCACAACCAATAGGATGTATGTATGGAGGAAGAATAAGAGAAAGATTTATTGTAAGTAATTGGCTCACATGATCATAGAGGCTGGTAAGTCCCAGTTGGAAAGTTGGAGAGCCAATAAAGCCATTGCCCTATTCAGAGGCCATCTGGGAAGATGTTCTTTCCTAGGGGAGGGAAGAAGTTTTGTTCTTCAATTGAACAAGTCCCCACCCACATTATGGAGGACAGCCTGCTTTACTCAGCCAATCAAGGTAATTAATCTCTAAAACAACAAAAACACAAAAGCTGCCTTATAGAAAGATCCAGAAAAAGGTTCAAGCAGATATCTGAGTACCCTGTAGAATGAGAAAATACAATATTAATCACTAATTTGTTGTCATTTTCTTAAGACAAAATCAGAAATCACTCAAAACAACACACTTAAATGGGTGAACCGAATGGAAAAAAAATCTCTCCAGAAAGGACAAAACACTTTTTTCCAGGGGTGTATCTATCTTTGAAAACATAAGCATAAAGGGGTAAAGAGTATGTGGTTTCTGGGGGTTAAAAAGTGAACAGCTTTGACTATGACATCCAGATTTTCTTGAAAAATACTTAAATTAGAATGTTAAGTGTCTCAGAAGAATGGAGCTCTGGGTTTTCAAGTATCTGTGAATTGAGTATGCATTATAGATTTCTTTCTCTCTCTCTCTCTTTCATATTCACTCTTCTTAAAGCTTTAATGGAAGTGATTACATTCTGATTACATAAGGGCAGCAGAAATTTACTCTGGGTCTTCCTGATCATGTTTGACAATTCTGCCTTCATAACCTTCAAACAGGCACATCTTAAAATATACTCCACTGTTTTATTCTTTCTAGAGTTATCTTTCCTATTCATTTTTTCAATTATCCACATAAACATATTGTCTGAGTGATTGCTATATGTTGATAGTGCAGGCATCTTATTCCTTTTCCCATTCTCCAGGGGGCTTGGCACTTTGGGAAGCATATAAATCCAGAAGTAGTGCAGGAAAGTGCCTAGAGGTTAGGGAGAATAGCAAAGATAAAGAGTCATGGTAGAGGAAGTAAGACAATACACTAGACTTAATTTTTTTTAACTGCATTGTTTTTGTCTTTCTTTTTTGGTACTGGGGATCGAACCCAGGATGTTGCACTTGCTAGGCAAACGCTTTGCCACTGAGCTACATCCCAGCCCTAGACTTAAAAATTAAAGAGCACTAGGAATGAAAACGGATGGCAAAAGAAGTGGAAATAGAGTGAAATGCAAGATTAAAAAGATAGGGAGAGGGTTCCGTGCCAGGAACAATGAAAGAATTGGCTTGAAGTTGATTTCAGTGTTATCCGTGTTTCTTACTCATCGACTCTTTTGACAGATATTTATTAAACACAAATTACGTTCAAGATATGTTAAGCATGAGACTACTAACCTAAGATGGGAAAGTCCCACCCATCCCTTATCCTAATTGTAATGGGTAGGTCGAATTTTAATGGGCCCTAGGGTCTCTACTCTCTGATGTTATAACATAGGGTCCTGACCCCATGGATATAGGTGAGATCTCTCTATGTATAGTCAAAACAACATGGTAGAGATAATGTAATATCGTTCTTATGATTACTCTGGACAGACTTAATTTGACTTGCCTCCTTGAAGAAGCAAACAGCTCTGTGGTGATGATTTTATGGAAAGTGTAATGTGGCAGCAAACTGTGGTCCTATAATCTACTTTTAGAAAATGAAACTGTTCAACAACCAACAGCCAGCACAAAAACAGGAGCCTTAGTACAGTGACAAGGAAGTGAAGTCTGACAATATAAGGGAACTTGGGATATTCTTACCCCAGTCAAGCCTTCTGATAAGAACACAGCCAAGTCAACATTTTGACTGTAGTTTTGTGAGACTGTGAGCTAAAGATCCAACTAAGCCATGCCTGAACTTGTGACCCACAGAAACCATGAGATAATAAACATCTGTTGTTTTCAGTTGCTAAATATGTGGCAATTTGTTATGCAGTATAGAAAGTTAAAGGGGAAAACGGTTCAACAAGTAAATGCTATGGCAGATTACATTACTTGCCCTAATGCCTTGCCTCTTCCCTAGATCCTTTTCTTTGTGACTTCGCTCTTTGTCCTATTAGAGGAGTAGTGTTTGTTTTCCCAACCTTTGACATTGGTTTTGGCCAGTAGAATGGGGCAGATATGACAAGGTGCCTGTTCTAAGCCAAGACTTTACAAGTGTCTGGTCTCTTCTTCCCCTGCTATCAACAATAAGAACTTATTTCAGTTAGCTGGTCTGAAGAGGGCAGGAGTTGTGCAGAGCGAAGGCTAACCCTGAGGCTACATAGTTCTCAGAGACAGAGAACCCACCCCAATCACTACAGTTTAAAGCAAGGCACAAACTTGAGCTCTCTTGGCCCTTCTGAGATCTAGAATACATAAACATTATTTCAAGACACTGAGTTTTAAAACTATTTTTTATGCAGCATCTTTGTGCCATTAGCTAGCTTCCAAAATCACACAAAAATGAATTATTGTGAGACTTTCATGAAGGTGAGACATGGAAAAATATGTGTATAATAGGATAAGTCACTTTTATCTGGGGAAGAGTGAAGATATTTAGAGATCTAAAGGAAAGCCAGTGTGAATGAAGGAGAGAAGGAGGAGAGAGAGATTAAACAAAGATGAAAATAAAGAGGTAGAAGGAGAGCCATGAAATAAAGATGGAAATGAAGAGGTAGAAGGAGAGCCACCATGAAATGCTTGGAAGTCATGTTAAACATTTGCTCCATTTTTGCTAGCTACAATGGGAACCCTGTGGGGAGTTTTAAGTTTGAGAAAAAAACATGAGCAGATTTCATTTTCAAAACAGCACTGTACTTGTAGGACAAGAGTGGCGTTAGAGGTTAGGCAAAGGCTGTTTCATCAGTCCTGAGCAGAGACAAGTGACATAGCTGATAGTCCAGTGGGGAAGATGGCCAGGAATATTTAGGAAACAGAATTTGGTAAGTAATGAGAGGAAGAATTAGGTAAAGGCAGTATCAGAGGTGTGTTTTTTACAGACTTTTAAAATGTGATTTAATGGGTAGTTCATGTATGTGATCATTAATATGAAGGAAACTGGAAAAAAGACCCTATATGGGGAGGGGGAAATTCTGGGTTTTTAAACCTTGAACAATTATGGTCTTTGAGCTCCATGTTTTTATCTAGAAAATGGGAATAATGCTGCAACCTTAGGATTGTTGAGAAACTCAGATGAGGTCATGCATGTGAGGAAACTTTGCAAATCAGAATGTACAGTGTACACCCTTATTGTAGTAGAGATAGAAAAGGTAGATGAAAGATACAAAAGGTCAATGAGCTGAGCTGAAAGGGTAAGTTGACAAGGTGACTTTCAATCATCCTATCTGGTCTTTTTTTTTTTTTTTTTAAAGTCAATGGCGAGAAAAGAGCCAAACTTTAAAACTTCATCAGAGGTATTCTTTTCTAACCAGCTGCAGAGACCTTGAGCCACTGGTGACCCTGCCTTTTGTAATAGCTTCAGGCTGGATGCTGAGAACAGCTCCCACTCCTGACTGTCTCCTTTAGGACACACTGTCTCCATTTGCTCAGATTGGGACACGTCTGTGCACCATGGAAAATCCTTGAGGTCAGACTCTGCTGCTGGAAATCTGAAGTTGAGTGGGCATAAGAGCTGAGGGACTGATGGAATCCTGCTGCTCAGGATTATGCAACTTTAACTTGCTCTAAGTACAACATCTGAGCTGCTTGCTGTGTTCTACAAACCACAGAGTTTCCAGAGAGGCCAATCTATAGTAAATTTTTTTTATTGAAAAGTATTTATTGAGTTTCTCCTGCTAAGCACCTTAGGGATTTTGAGTTAAGTGGTCAGAGGCTTACTTAGCAAGATGAACTCCTTCCACAAATGGTTGTTTATATCTTGTGGAAGGTTTATATGAACCACATTACCAGTCATTCTTCTAATCACCTCCTAGATGTGACCTCGTCCTCACTCTTCATCCCTATATTCATACCTTGATTCCAGATGCTTTTCTAGGACCAACGACTTTCATCCCATCATCTTTTATTTCTAAGTTCTCATCACCATCTTGGAACTCAGATACAAACATATCATAGTGGTATTGATATCCCAAGCCAACTGTGTGGGAAGAGCATCTGGGCTGTGGGTTGCATGCCTTGACTTACAATCATGACACATGACATGACCCAGTGGACCTTGAGCAAGCCATATCACTTCCAGAAGTCTTCTTACTAAAGATACTTCAGTCACCAAGCCACTGTGGAAAACTCCCCAAGAAGTCTGAACACAGTGTCTTGTGTTCTGCAACCAGAGGCAACTTCTCTGAAGAGTCTTAGATAGCCAGAGCTTCTGGATGTCAGTGGCTCATGCCTGTAATCCTAGCTACTTCGGAGGCCTTAGCCTGAGGATTGCAGTTCAAAGCCAGTTGAGGCAAAAAAAAAGTCTGTGAGACTCTAATCTACAATTAATCACCAGAAAACCGGAAGTAGTGCTGTGGCTCAAGTGATAGAGCACTTGCCTTGAGTTGAAGAGCTCAGGGACAGCACCCAGCCCTACAACCAACAACAACAACAAAAAAAGCCAGAGCAGCATCCACAGATCTGAGAAATAGTCCAGTATGCCAAGGAGAACAAAGAACAGAGAAGCATGGGATAACTGGAAGTGGCTGAAGGCAGAGGAATTCATTGGGTGTTTTTGTAAGCTCAGAAAGCATCATGAAATAACTGCAGAAAAATGAATGAGACTTTTGGAAAACTTCTAAAGAGACACTTTAGTATTGAGGAAGATAAGTTAGCTTCACCGAGCCCAGAAAATGGCACTAAATTCAGTATACTGCAGCTTTGGTACCTCCTCTGGTCCTTTCTGAGAGAGGCTATTCAGAGTGACACAGGATGCCTTGTTCATTGCTTCCTGATTTCTGTGGAGTGTTGGAGGGGCTAATGTGTCCAGAATATGAGCAACAGAGGGGGCTATGGATGGCCAGGGACTGGATAGCCTATGAGAGAAAACCTACTGGAGCTGCTCAGCGCTCAGAGACAGAGCCCTGACCATCCACAAATACTTCTGATCATGAAAGCCTTGGGCAAACAGTTTCCAAGACAACTTCTACTGGAAAGAGAATTTAAGGTTTTGTCAGGATGCACTAAACTTCAGACAAGTAGCCAGGTCAGAAACAAACTCTTGAGTCAGGACATGTGAATCCGATTAACATGGGTGCAGTGGGGAAGACTGATTGCTCTTTGGCACCAGCCACAATTGAGACTGTGAAGTGACAGTGTTTATCTCAGGAATTCCAAGGTCCCTGATTTCTACCCTTTCCCCACCCCCATCTTCCTCAGTTTGGCTTTTCTCTGGGCTCACATCTGTCCTCAGCAAATAATTTGAAACTCACTCATGTATAAATGACTGATAACAGTTTACTCCATGAGATTTGATTTGAATGAGGGCCAGGAGCCAGAGGCTAAGATAGGAAGGAAGTATGGGTGGTATTTTAATCAGACCCTGATGCTCAGGAGCCTGAACCTTTCTAAGGTGGGAAGGAAAGGTGACAGAAGTGGTTGGTTGCTGTCTATATGACCACATGGTTCCATATTGCGAGGTCTGGAAGGAATTTACTGATTATTTTGTCTTAGGGTTGTCAGTTAGAATCACCTGGCCAACTTGGGTGGCCCAGGAGTCTATCTACACTGTTAGTTCATACCTTGATCATTGGAAACAGGGTGGCCGAACAATCAGACTTTGGGAAAATTACTGATATAGTCCTCACTTGACAGTTGAGTAAGATGAGTGAGGTCGACCCGAGGCAATCTCCTGTCTCTCATTTCAGGTCCAGCGCCAGACACAGAGTCGATCACAGGACGTGCCTTGCCAAAAATCTCCTTCTCCTGCCTCATGGGGGTTTCTGAAGGCTTCAAACTTTTGGTTCCACTTGGAAGAAGGGTTCCCTGGGGAGCACATAATTTGCACTATAGCTAGCAAACCTGGAGAGCAGTGTGGGCCCATTTTGGCAAGTGCAGGTTCCACCCAAGGAGCTCAGTAAGGACTAAATGCTTTCCCCCAGATCCATCAGGGACTTGCTTCATAGACCCTGGTCAGCATCCATGCACCTAGCACACACCATTAAATAGCCAGACTCCTCAGAGCAGCCTCAAACCAGGGATCCTTCTTTGTGTGTGTGCTAGAGTGTGCTTGCTAGCTTGAACTCAGGGACTGTCCCTTAGCTTTTTTTGCTCAAGGCTGACACTCCACCACTCTAGCCACACCTCTACTCCTGGCTTTAGATAGTCAATTTGGAGATAATAGTCTTGCAGATTTTCTGTCAGGTCTGGCTTTGACCCTCAGTTCTCAGACATCAGCTTCCTGAGTAGCATATAGTACAGATATAGGATTATAGTAGTAGGATTACAAGGCATAAGCCACTGCCACCTGGCTAAGGATTCCTTCTTAACAGAGTCTCTTTGTTGGGCATACATGTATCCCTAAGTATCTGTATCCACACTTGGGTCTAGAAGGAAATCTTTTAGGATAGACACATTTCACAATTTCACAAAATGGCAGCCAGCCAAATGTGGCATTCCCTAATTGAGTACAGTGCTGGTCCTTTCTAAGTACTGGTTTTGGAGAGAGCTCTATCACACATACACAGTTTAGTATAAAGTTTCTTCTAAACAAACAGGTCAGCCTGAGGGGCCAAATGAAACTGGCAGCAAGTGAAATTTGTTTCCTTCTTGTTATCTATGTGCTGTTAGATAAAGGATTTCCTAGCTCTGGTCTTTGCCTAGCTGTTTTTGCAGCCTTGTGTGGTCTTCTAGGTAAAGGGCCATGTTTCTGTCAATAAGTGGCCTTGATTCATATCGAGAACAACTCTTAGGTCACAAGCACATGTTTCCTTACTCAATTTGTCAATAATCTTTTGAAAGAAATACTGCAATCCTCAGTTTACACATGAGATTAAGGCTCAAAGAAGATCATCAGCATTAATTTCCAAGATCACTGGGCTGGTCCACAATCTAGCAAGAATCTGAACTCAAGTCTGTAAGCTTCAATGCTTATCTCCTTCCTATGAAACTACAGCTGTGTAGCATTTCCCAAGGAGTGAGATATTTCAGTAACCTCATTCTCTCATTTGTGAAACGTGGGTGTCATAGGTCCAATCTACTATTGCAAGTCAGTGAAGTTATTTAGATGGTCAAGTGAAGGAGGAAAGGAAAGAAAAAAAACAAATCACGACAACTTGAAGAGTAGTAAGGAGGTAGAAAAGTCTGGTTTGGGGTCCATAGTAGGTATTCAATAAATACATGTAAGGCTGGGTGGATGAATGAGACTGCAGAAAATGGGATCCAAGCCTTACAAATGTGTGTGAAATGAGTACAAGTAGATGGAAAGTAGAATTTCCAGGATACACAATTCAGAGAAACATTCCTGGGAACCTGAACAAGTATAGTATAGGATAAATGAAAGGGACTATTGTTGTTTCAAAAGTAGTAAAGTTAGAGGGCTTACACATTATCTTGGATTACTATATACACATGCAGCAAAAAGATAAGCTAGTGCACAATAAATCCATACAAAATAACTAGAGCAACATATTCTGCCTTTGAAGTCAAGGTCAAACAGACCCTCTCCAAGTGCCCATAGGATGAGCCACAAATCGGCATGCTAATTCTTGGGTTCTGAGTCCAGGGTAAGCTTCAAAAAGTTTGTGTCTCTTCTCTCTTTAGTCCTTTGGCACATTCATGACTGCTTGATACACCACAGGAAATCTAAATGCATTTTACATTCAGTTTGTGAAGCTCTGACTCAAATATCCCTGACATACTTAGGTACTGGTTGCTAGATGGGCCATGTAATCTACCTGAAAGCCATGTGTCCTGCTTCTGAGAACTTCTGTATGTCTGGTGTGCTTCATGTTTCTTGGAAGGTTTGGGGAAGGAACAATGGGTACACATTTGGTACATTACTCACCTGGGACCCAAATATTAGCTTTAGTACCCATATGTCCCACAAAGACTAAACACTCTGATTTCTGAGGCTCTTTAGGTTCTTCTACCTCTGACTGCTGAGCTTGGGTCTGGTCCTGTTGGCTGTCAGGGAATCTGGAGAATGTCACAACATCAGGCCCCTGGAAAACACTGGCTGCTCTCAGGTGTTTGTGCAGCCCAGAAGACCCTGTGGGGAAATACATGACTCTACATCTGTTCCACTCTCAGAGGCTATCCTAACTTATTTCCTCATGTGGCTCTGTGGTAACAGCTGGCAGGTCGGGGACAAACTTTTCCCATTTGTACTGCGGTTTCCCTGGCTTGATCACAGAATCTGGACTGAATTTCCTGAGCGCTCTCTTCCATGTGAAGGTTGGGGCAAAGGATTTGAAGATGACACACCCCCACAAAGCACTAGCCTTTCTGTTGTCAACTGTGGCCTCTTCCTCCTAGGCTCCCAGAGCCCATTTTCAAGGCTGGATTCAGCACTGCTGGTTCAAGTGACTACTTGGTGGGTCCATCTCCAGCCCCTCTTCTCCTACCTCAGCCTCAGTCTAGAGCACATGCAGCCTGTTGTGACATTCACTGATACACTTAGCTAGTCAGTCAGCATCCCTGCAGTGGCATATTGGGTTACTTGAGTGGTGCTTAATTAAAGGAAAGTATAGGAAAACCATTAGAGAGAGTGAAGGACCACACAGCTGGCAGGGGAGCTGTATTCCTTCCTCCCTTAAGTTTGAAATGACAAGGGTGGGAGACAGAATCACAATTAGCCTGGCAGGCTTTTCAATTCAGGAAAGTAATCAGTCTGCAGCCACCCTTTTAGGAGGGTGCAGGAGGGGAGTAAACATCTTTCATTGTCTGATGCAGCAGCAGGCCAGAAGCTAAGAGAACCTGTACCTGTCCAACCTAGGGACAATCTGAAGGGGCTGAGAACAGAGTAGAAAGATGGGAATTGGACCTGGAGGGGAAAGCCAAAGATCTCCACCGGTGTGCATAAAACCTGTGCACTGTGTACAAGCGGCTTTTCCAGAGATCTGCTTGGATAGACTTCTAG
Source organism: Dipodomys ordii (assembly GCF_000151885.1). Taxonomy (NCBI): domain Eukaryota; kingdom Metazoa; phylum Chordata; class Mammalia; order Rodentia; family Heteromyidae; genus Dipodomys; species Dipodomys ordii. Next base: position 35,453,086 of record NW_012267220.1, on the reverse strand, counting down.
ACTGCTTCAGTGCACATCTGTCTTTTCGCAGAGGTGAATTAAGGCACAGCCCTGCCCTCTACTCATTACTATCCAATAGAGTCTGATCAGTAGGACATAAGTTCTGGTTGACTCCTTAATTGAAACATAGGTAATCTGAGGGCCTTGAGTCACTACAGACTAAAAAACATTGGCCGTGAAGCCTGAATTGGCTCCAGACAAGCTTTTGTCCCTTCGTTTTATAGTTTTATTTTTTGTGCCATTATTGGGGTTTGAACTCAGAGCCACACACTTTTTTGCATATATTTTTTTATTGAAAAGATACTGTACAGAGGGGTTATAGTTACATGAGTAAGGTAATGAGTACATTTCCTATTGAACATTGTTACCCACTCCTTTGTTTTTCCCCTACCCTCCATTTCCTCCCCACTTCCCCAACTCCTCCCCACCCCACCCTCCGAAGTTGTAAAGTTCGTTCTCAACATAGTGTCTTGTACATTTCATTGTTACAATGGGTCAACCTGTCTCCTTATTTCAGAATTTTGTTATTTCTCTTCCCCTCCCCAAATTAGAAAAATGTATATACAAGATGCAGGACACTGGAATCAAATACAGTGAAAACAGGGGTTATACCATGGAGAAGAAACAAAAAGAAACAAAAAATCACATGGTACATTATAAATACATTAAAAATAACAGCAAGAAAGATAACACCACTTGTGTCTCTATATTGGTGTTTATCTTATATGGTCATATGTACATAGCTTTTGAGCTTTTCTGCTTGTCTTAGACATATACTAGTTATTGCAAATAAGAGAAACCATGGGACCTATGTTTCTTTGGGTCTGGCTTACTTCACTTAGTATAATTATTTACAAGTCTTTCTATTTCCTAACAAATGGGAGCCTATACTTTAGTTTGGCTTTTTTTTTCTCAAGGTTGATTCTCTACTACTTGAGCAACACCAGTATATCCAGCTTTTTGTTGGTTAATTGGAGATAAGCTCACACACACACACACATACTTACATATGTATATATAATATGTATCTGTGTATCTATCTATCATTTTTCCCCTTTTCGCCTAAGTTGGCTTCCAACTGTGATCTTCAGATTTCAGCCTCCCGAGTAGCTAGTAGCAAGTGTGAGCTACCAGTATCTAGCAAGTTTAGTCTCTTTTGTAGGTCTTATAAGATGTGAAAATAGAAAATTTCAAATTTACCCCCAGTACCTTCAGAAAACAGGAGCAAGGATCAAATCCCTTGTCATCTCTTGTGCCATCTGCTTCTCTTTATAAGTAAGTATAGACATTCCCTGCTCGGAGGACAAGGGCAATCTCTCCTCAAGAAGGAGTGGACCCACACTCCTGGCTCTGGCTAGTGCCAGGGACCAATGATTTTGCAGTTGGAGGAGCACACTCCAGTTTCTTTGAATTTGGGAGGTCAAGGTGGAAGGTGGTACCACTGTATAGAAGTCATAAAGTGTGTGTGTGTGTCTGTCTGTCTTTCTGTCTGAGAGAGAACAGGTTTTAGGCACGGTAGAAACAGTAAATATGTGGGGTCAAAGCCTTATTATAAGGGAGAACCTCTTTTGTTTGCGCAGTGGTAAGATGGTATGGAAGGGCATTTATAGAGGACATGTTTCCCGTGTTACACGAGATAACTGCACTCAGACTCAGGAACAACCTGTTTGATTTCTACCATTTAAGCCATATTCCAGTTCTTTTTACTTTTACTCTGTTTTTAAATAGGATTTTAAGCTAATTGTATGAACTGGCTTCATACTGCTATCATCCTACTCTGCCTCCTGAGTAGCTGGGACCACAGGTGTGTGCCACCTAACTCAAGTGTAGTGTTAAACAGAGGAGTTGTGATGTCAAGACTATAATGTGCACCTGCCTCTATGGCTGCAGCCCTGGAGGCCCCCTGGTGCAGGCCCAGATGAGCAAAGATATGCAAGAGCTGGTGTGGGGTGGGGGGGTGTTAGATCATGCACACGCTATCTGTATGAGAAGGAAGCCATCTGGAGTTCCTGCAGCTTCACAGAGGGGATAGAACTTGAACTAGAACCACAAGGATTCTACTCGTGGAGATGTCCTTCCCCTGGATCTTTATTTTTTTAATTTATTTTTTAAAATATTTTTATTGTCAAGGTGATGTACCGAAGGGTTACAGTTACATAAGTAAGGTAATAAGTACATTTCTTGGCAAACTTGTTACCCCTTCCCTCATTTTTCTCCTACTTTCCATTCCCCCACACTCCCTACCCCCATGTTGTATAGATCATTTCCAACTTATTGTCTTGTGTATGTCCCTGTTGCACTGGTTCTTTGTCTCACCATTCTGTTATTGCCCATCTCTTCCCTAGTTCAAATAAATGTATTACAATATCAGGTATCAAAATCAAATTCAATGACAACAGGGTATATACCATAAGAGGAAGAACATACAAAAGAAAAAAATGACATAATACATTAACAGCAACAACAACAAAGAAAAACCTCTTGTGTCTTGGAGTTCATTTTGCTTAGCAACATCTTATATGGTCAGTTAAAATGGCTGTAATCAAGAAATCTAATAACAACAGATGCTTGAGGGGATGTGGCTAAAAGAACTACTACACTGTTGGTGGGAGTATAAACTTCTTCAACCACTCTGGAAAGCAGTATAGAGGTTCCTCAAAAGACTCCACATAGAGCTCCCTTGTGACATAGTTTGCTGATAGCTTTAGTATAGCCTTATTTGTCATCATTTGGATAAATGCCCAGAAGTGGGATTGCTGGGTCAGAGGAGAGCTCTATGTGGAATCTTTTGGGGGAGCCTCCATACCACTTTCCAAAGTGGTTGACAAAGTATATTCTTAAATGGGCAATTTTAAAATTAGACAGTGTAATGTTATTCTTCTTCTGAAGAGAAGTTCCTCTGGATCTTTTATAAATCTTGTAGTTAAGGAGAGGTCACACCATGGATAGGATACTCAAAGCAAAGGGTAGGAAAGAATTGCCCTTGCCACTTTTATAATATCTTGAGGCTTTAGCTTGAACAGAATAGGACAATGGGTGATTTCAGTTCAGTGAAGGCAGAGACCAGGATGGCTGAGGCAGGAGGGATCTGAGCAGGAATAAGAGGTGTAAGCCAAGGAATATACAGGCAGATGGTAAGGCTTGAAAAAAGTATCTTCTAAAGGCCCAAATCCCTCTGAAATCAATAGTTCCCTTATACTTTCCCACTATTCACATCTGCACATCCAGGAGGTCAGCAAGAGGCAGGAGCTACTAGGAGCCTGGCTGGAAGAAGACTGGAAAGGGATGGGTGTAGTAAAGCACTCAACTTGAAGTTAGACTTGGATTTGTTCCTCTTAGCTCTGATATTGTTACCATGACCCCTGAGCAGTTGTCACGTGAGCTCTGTGGGTCTTAGTTTCCTCCATGGTAAAATAAACAGACTGTCTACATCAGTGGCTAACAAATTACAGTGTAGGGACCAAATTCAACCCATCACATCCCAACTATTTTTGCAAATGAATTTTGATGGTACACAGCTGGGCTCAACTGTTTATGTACATCCTATACCTACTTTTCTACTATAATGACATAGTTGGTTGTCACACAGAGACCATACCCTACACAGAACTTAGAACACTTGCTGTCTGGCCCTTCACAGCAAGTGCTTGCTTACCATGATCTACAGGGCCTCTGAGGTTCCTCCCAGCAGTGAGGATCTGATATCAACATTTTACCTTCTATTGCTTGTACTTCACAGGGCCCGGGCGGCTGGTAGGTAGAAAGTCGATGGATGTGGACTCCTTGGAAGCCATCTTGCAGAACGTTTCCTGTGCCTCCAGCTTCCTGTAGGGTCTGCTTCTGGATGCTAGGCTGGGGAAACACAGCGACCCTTAATTGATGTAGGTAGATGGGTGGGAAGTTAACCCAGAGGCTGCCTTTTCATGGAGCCAACAAGTATGAAGTCCCTGTTGTCTGGCAAAAGAAAGCCCACTAGCCTCATACCCGGAGCTTTCTTCTGTCTGCTGTCCTACCCCCAGGCCCTACCTCTGCTCTCTTACATCAGCCCCAAATCAACTTCTTATCTCAGAGACTGCTCTGGGGTACACACAAATGAAGTCACAATGTGTAGTGAGGAAATACAGAGTGTTTTTGTTAGCAGTCATGGGTCTTATGGCACTTACCTGTTGCTGCTACAACAAACAAATGCTGGAAAATATTGCTAATTAAAAAGAATAAAAAAATTACAACGAAGATAGTGGAATATGGTTCTAGGGAATGGGGCTGATAACTTCTAAGGCTCAGTTCTCTTATCTGCAAAGTAAGAGGGACAGATTGCATGGTTTCCTAGATGCCAAACTCTTCCCAAAGTCTATAAAATTGGACTCAACTTTATCTTGGTAATCTGATGGCAATAAGTAGACGCAGACATAATCATAATCTGAACTGCTAGGGTGTTTCATGGCAGCAGATTTCTTTATGTCCTATCAATATGATGGTTGGAATGGTAAAGGTAGTTTATTTTAAGGAATTAACAGGAACATTTTCCTGTCTTTCTTGTTTCTCCATTGTCACCTACTCCTCTCCCTACTCTGACTTCACCTTCATCCTTTAGACGCTGGTTAGCATATAGCTGAAAATGATGACTTAATTTTATGTAGTATGGTGACAAAACAGAATGCTAGGGAACTCTGCCTACAAAGTCTTGAAAAACTTCTTGGTAACCTGGAACATAATTTTAGTTTTGTATATCATACACCTTATCTAAAACTCAAGAATTTCAAGGATGCTCCTTTTGATTTAGTGAAAATAAGTATAAAATGCATATATATATATATATATTGAAGACTGGTTATAAATCAGGATGCAGTAAACTCATAATCTGACTGAGTTGAAACGCCTTTGTATAGCTATTGAAAGCATTGTATTAATAAAGTGACATATTGAATTGAAGCTACTTTATACAGCTATTTAAAGATAATAAAACAACAGTGATAATATGCCAGATACTGTGCTAGAACTGGAAATGCAGTGATTAAAAAAGGCAGTTTAGGGGTACACATGACTGTTACTGAATATCCATCCAACCATCTAGCCATTCAGACACGTGTACACTCTTTGTCCCACCAGCCCATCCACCTATCCATCTGCCCAGTAAGCATGATGGAATTCCTACTGGCTTCTGCAGCTCTAGCAGTATATAAGACCATGTTTTTGTGATCAAAGGTGTTCTTTCTATAGGAGAAGATGTCTTAAATGAATTAAGTGGGCAAATGTATAGTATAGTCAGGTAGAGACTGGCAGTGAAGAAAAGGAAAGCCACAGGAGGTGGGAACAAGCCTGTCATAGAATGGTCTATGGCATGTAGTGCCACTTGTTCTTATAGCGAAGACCTATCTTCTTCAAAGCTCCCTGGAGTCAATAATTCACATGTGTCTCAAGAGGAACTTCTGTCTCTTCCTCTTTACTAAGCCAAGGAGAGCAGAAAGCAGCAATTGTTTATTCACTATGACTAACAGAACATATGGAGAAGAGTAAGAACTTTAAGTCCTCTGATTTTTAAATATGGACTAAGTTTCAATACCAGAAATGTAAGAAGTTGGAGGAAGGTAAACCTCACATGGAGCAGGTCACAGATACACATTTTAGAAAGAGTATTTCTTCACTGTGTCTCTCTTAGTTTGCTTGGAGGAGAGACAGACTTTGCTGTCCTGGATATCTGGGCTAAACAGATGATAGGCCAAGAGATGAAGCCTGACATCAGTGGCTTTCCCAGAGTGTGCCAGGAACTGAGATAGCTAGAAAAGGGGATTGGCCTCAAGGTTTGTGTCAGAAGTGGAAAGTTCTTAGGGAAGAGAAATTTTACATTTTAAATCAAAATTTCTACTAGGAATGTCCATGTAGTAGTGTCTGAGCTTGACCTCAAACCCCTTTCTGCAGGTATCAATTTGAATAGTAAACAACTTGGTTGGCTGATGTCTGCATATATCATGTTCCCTATAATTGGCATTCCGAACAACATTTCTTGAGCCTAGAGAGTTTCTGAACTGTAGCTCTCCTGGAGACTCGGCTAGTATCTTGTTACTAGTTGAAGGTATGCTAGTAAGACTGTGTGTGTGTGTGTGTGTGTGTGTGTGTGTGTGTGTGCATGCACATAGAAGCAGAGTGGAAGAAACAGATGAGAGGGGGCACACATTCAGAATCTGTCTTGGCTATTATTATATGAATTTAGAGATCAATTTATACATACATTGGATGCTCTATGAACTATCATATGATCACTGGAACACAATTTGTATATGCTGGATTGATCAGTTTGGAAATCAAATATTGACATCATGTTTACTGGATGAATACTTTTTAAAAATGATCCATTTTCTGAGGGATTCTAAAAAGGCCCATTTATTTCAGTGGCTTTACTGTGAAGATGTAAACTTTGGGAAAATGAGGCCTCCTGGGTAAAAGGCCCAGATATCCCCCTTGGTCTACCATTTTACTAAACAGATATCTCTGCTCAAAGCAGGAAAGCTGGTAGATGATGAAGGGAGATTGAATATTAGGGAGCAGGAGCAGTATTTATATAATGATAAAGCCAGCCCCCCTCCCCCCAATACACCCACATAAACCTTCCCAACGTTCCTAGTTGAGAGCCTAGTTTGGTTCCAGCTAAGCTCTTCTCCACTGGCCATCACCTTCAGTGCCAGCCAAAGTAAAGCGTACAAGCAGCAGCCACATGAGGACAGAGCTGCAAGAAGCTCAGATAACCCAGCACCCTTCAGAGAGCAGCTGGCTCTGGCAACCCCTCCACATGATGGCACACTTCACAAAAGGGGCAGCAGCCGGGTACAAAGGCTCCCCTCCCAGGTTCCTGGCTGGCTGTCTTGGATGACCTATGGAATCGTGGTGCCATCTGATGGCCAAGTCAGGGAATGAAGTGGTGACACATGAAGGGACAAGTGCAGAATGATCCCATCTGTGATGGAGTTTGTGAGTTAGCATGTTTTACTTTCTCATGTGAAGCTCTGAACCAGCAGGCCACCAAGAGATATGGCTGCTGGCACTGCTGCACAAGACAGAATGGAAACTGAGCTCTTTAGAAAGCATGTGAAGGACCAGGGGCTGTGTGCTCATTGGGTTGGTGGCTAGCTTTGGGTGTGCAGCTCTGGGGAACAACAGTGTCTATGAAAATGGGGTGATGTCAGGGTAAATGTGGTGGGGAGGAGTTATTCTAGGCCAGAATCCAACTGGAGCTTTCATTTTTCTTTGTTTTTTGTTTTCTTTTTTGTCTCTCCTGGGGCTTGAACTCTGGGCCTGGGAACTCTCCCCAAGCTCTTCAGCTCAAGGCCAGTGCTCTATCACTTGAGCCACAGCGCCACTTCCGGTTTTCTGGTGGTTAATTGGAGATAAGAGTCTCACAGACTTTCCTGCCCAGGCTGGCTTTGAACCGCGATCCTCAGATTTCAGCCTTCTGAGTGGCTAGGATTACAGGTGTGAGCCACCAGCTCCCACAGGAGCTTTGAAATCAGAGTACTTTGGTTCTAGAAGTCATTGACTGAGTGGTATGACACAGTGGCTAGGGTATGGAACAGAGGACAATGGTATCTTCTCTTTCTGAAGCCATGTAGTTCTTTCTATGTCTACCCCTTTTTCCTCCCTTAAAAAAATATATCTCTTCTGTCTTCTTCCTGTTGTTGCTTACCAAAAAAAAAAAATACTTGTCTTGGCCAAGTCTTTGACTGGAAGAAATGTAAAGTTCAAATTCCTTAAAAATGAGCCAGATGGTCAACTCTTTTTCTGCAGTGGTTACTCCCTCCAGGAAAAGATATTGGTGTCAACCACAGGAAGGAATTTCAGGCTGTCTGGTGCAGATTTCCATGTAGCAGATTCTTGTAGGGAGGAAGGTGGAGGGCTGATCCCACTCTCTTGGACCAAGGTTACAGTTTCTTCTCAAAGTAACCTTTGTGGTTTGCTGGTCCAGGATGGGGGAGTGGGGAAGGGAGTTGTTCTATAGTGCGCTTTCAGTCTCACGCTGTGAGTTTGGATGGCAACTTCACTATTTAAAGGAAACCTTAGATGATCTTATACTACCATAGCACTGTAAGGCTCTTATGTCATGGTAGATTCTGCCTTTACCTAGAGCTGTGTACACACACACACACACACACACACACGCTCTAACTCTGATAATGAGTCTGTTATGAACTGGCAGTTTGGCTTTAGATATGACTGACTTTTGACCCCTGGGCACCCAAGTATCCCTTCTTTAAGTAATGCTCAATACATGATTAAAGAAAGCAATTGTGGATCTATGGGGGAAACCTACCAGAAGTTGATTGGATTGCATCTATTTGGTACAGCAGGTTAAATTTGCTTCTTTTCCAAAGGCCAGCTGGACACGGCATCTGGGAGAAAGAGAAGTGTGGTCTTGAATTTGACCTTCTGCTGAGTGATGTCAGGTATCCTTGATTGCTTTCTGAATCTGTTTTCTCATCTATAAACAAAGGTAAACACTCCTCTTGTTTAGAAAACAGTCACTGATTAAAAGACTCATAACAGTAAGGGATTAAGGAGTTTAGTGTTGGCAATATACTAGGATGCTGAACACTTCCATCTCTCCACTTCTTCAAATCTACCATTAGAGTTGACCTTTAAAAGACCTTGTTAGAGGAGCAATTTTAAAACTCACTTTGACTAACCTACCTTCTTGTTAAAAAGCTTGAAACACACAGGGTCTAATACGGATGGTCTTTGCTACAGTTAGCCTATTTATGTCCTTTCTCCCATTGGGTGAATTGTTTGGTGAGTTTCAAAGACAGAATTAGTAAACTAAAGGCTCCTAAGGCATGTGGCCCCTGAGCAGAGAAGGACCTAACACCATAGGTTAGGGGTGGGAATAATCCTTAGATATCACTCTGCCTTCTGCCATTAATGGCTGGGAAGAATGGAGTCCACCCAGAATGCTTCAGCTAGCCCTGCAAAGCGTGCTGTCAGCACACAGGGGCCTTTGTTGCTAATAGAGTCTCATTTCCTTCCTTTCTATTTTTTTCTCTCTTCTCTCTTCTCCTCTTTTCTTCTTTCCTTTCCTGTCTTACCTTCCTTCCTTTTTTTTTTTAAATATAGCCCAAGATGGCCTTGAACTTGTGATCCTCCTGTCTCACTCTCCCAAATACTGGGAATACAAGTGTTGTGCCACTTGACACACGTTATTAATTCCCTCGTGTGCAGAAGCTAGAAGCATCTCACAATGCAAGTGTATCAAAGTTTCTTATGTGTACTATTAGCCATAGGATGTTGAGGCTATTGGAGAAGATGATGAGATAAAGTGGTTTATTCCTAACCGTCTTTTGTCAAGGAGAGCAGAAAGGGGCTGGGGCTTCTAAAACATCACACTAAAGAAAGTTTTGTTTTTCTAGAAATGTCTCTAAGCCTCTGATGAGAAAAAGTGTGGCAAGGGTTAGTGACAAGCATGATATGAAGGAGGTAGTAGGCTGCCTTCAGCAGAGAGGATGCAGGAAGCTCTTCCATAAATCTTCCAATCTTAGCTCTCAAGTGAGCACTCCAGGTAATTAGATTTAATGAGGTTCTCATTGCCCTCAGCATCCTCCCTTCCTGCCTTGTTCCTCTGCTTGGCTGCCTGGGTGCCAATCTCGTTCTTGCTGTGCATTAAGAGCTAGTTCTTAGGAAGATTTTAATGGCCAGTTTACAAGGACTGTCTTTAGAGACAGCATGGCTGGGATCAAGTTAAAACCATCTGCTAAATGTAAGGAGGAAGGACAGACTTAAGTCCATTTTAAATATGTAATTTATAGGCAGAAAAGCCTTGACCAGCCATGATAAGCAGGCAGAAATATGCTTTCCATCATGCAGCAGAGGCCTGGGCTCCCACCAGGAAGAAACGAGCTCTGTTTAAGAAGAGGCCTTTCTTGGTCCTCAGGTTGCAGACACTAGGGTCTCTGGGGTGCTGTTTTCCTGTCTGTAATGTAAGTTTTAAGAGCTTGGTGGTTTCTTTCTCTCCCTCTCTTTCACTCTGAAACAAACAGATCACCTGGATTTAATCAATGAGAGTAACAGAATCAGGTTCCCACTCTGTCTTCACCCCTAGGTGAGGGAGCAAGCAGACAGTAAGCACATAGAGACTGGACCATCTGCTCCCTGTGGACTTGGAACTGATCAGTTTGGAGCCCGCTTTGGTCCAAGGGTCTCCGCATGGCCAGTCTGTTCTCTAAAACTTCATGAGAGCCCCAAAGGAGATGGTGGAACTGGGCTCCAAGCCCTTGGCATTCAAAACACTAGCTTAAGGCTCCCATTGGTCAGTTGAGTATTGTTCATGAACCACATTTGAACTTTTCAGTTGAAAAAAAAAAAACCAGAAGAAAACAAATTCTTCTTGAAACAATTTTTTATTTTGGATTTCTTTTCCTTTGTTAAAATCCTATAATGGGGTCACAGGCTCCCTTAGGCAGCAAGTACTGGGCTGGGCTGGAATCTGGAAGGTGGGTTGATTGGACACGGATTTAGCCTGATGGGCAGTGAACTTCATGCATACCTTTGATTAGATTCTAAGACAAGTTCTTCCTTCAGGCATCTGGGACAGGAAGCAAAGATGACTAGAAGCTGGTGGTTTTTAAGCAGTGTGCTTAGGTTTGCCTCACAGACTATTGAATACCTCATCAGACATCTCTGTGTGGTATTTTTGGATTTCAGTGCAACCTTATGTAGTGGCCAAAATTTATCTTGATGTTGGCAAAGTGGAGAAGAACGGGCTCATTAAGATTCTACAACTGGGGCTGGGTATGGGTTGCACTCAGGAAGCAGAGATAGGCAAAAGTTCTAGACTTTATCCAAAAAAGAAAAACAAACTCAATTGAACATAAAGACTTATGAAAGCTCTGGGAGCATGACTCAAGTGGCAGAGTGCTTGCTTGCTTGTGAATCACTGTGATCAAACCACAGGAAAATTATTAAATACAAAAAATCTGCCGCTCAGTAGTGATACTTTAGCCTTCTGTGCGACACTGGAAGAAGTCTGGGCAATATCAACAGGAGCTACACACCTGTGTCCATGGCACTGACTTCTTATATTGGAGCAGTGATCATTTTTCGCTTCATCTCGATCTGATAAACCAAAAGTATGATATTTTAAACTATTTTTTCAAGATTGGAATTAGAGGTATATAGAAGGAGAGTCGTTTTTCTCTATTATTGTCTTCTTTCTTTCCCTTCATGTTGGCTTTTTCACAAATATAAATCAAATAGAAAATCAATAACTTGTTGGCTTCATTTTTCTAAATCCACAATTTGGGAGCAATAATTTAAAAGAGAGGCATTCTCAATGTTTGAAATTTATCATGTAGCTTATAATGGCCTGAAGAAAAATGATTTTGGAATTACTTTTATATATGTGATTATATTTAAAAAAGACAAACCTACCTAATTCCCAAGTAGATAAACAAAAAACCCAACAACTAAAAAAATGACCATTCAGTTGCAATGGCTGTTTTTCTTTCTTTTTCTTTTCTTTTCTTTCTTTCTTTCTTCCTTCCTTCCTTCCTTCCTTCCATCCATCCTTCCTTCCTTCCTTCCTCCTTCCTTCCTTCCTTCCTTTCTCTCTTTCTTTCTTTCTCTCTTTCTTTCCTTCTTCCTTCCTTTCTTTCTTTCTTTCTTTCTTTCTTTTTCCTTCCTTCCTTATTTCCTTTCCTTCCTTCCTTCCTTCCTTTCCTTCCCTATTTCCTTCCCTTCCTTCCTTCCTTCCTTCTTTTTTTCTCTCTTTCTTTCTTCCTTCCTTTTCTTCTGTTTGTGTGTGTGTTTGAATGCATGCATGCGCATGTGTGCACCCACTGGTAATGGGGCTGACACTGAGTTTATCACCCAAAGCCAGAACTCTACTACTTAAGCCTCAGCTCCACTTCTGGCTTTTTGTGTCTTTATTGTAGGTAAGAGTCACATGGACTTTTCTGCCCAAGCTATTTTCAAACTTGATCTTCAGATCTCAGTTTCCTGAGAAGTTGGTATTACAGGCATGAGTCACTGGAGCCTGGGTGAAACTATTCTAACAAACACATCTGTCATGTTTTCTTATCATATTTGCTGCAAATCAGAAGGATACTCCTTCTCTTGAAAAATCAGTGGAAGCTTTACTTCTTTCAAGTCATGATGAAATCCTTGGTTTCTGACATTTTTTTGAAACATGTAAGTGAAAGACAAGCATTCCATGTATTAAAGCATATCAGATAACAGGAAGAAAACAAAACAAATTCCTTTGGAGCAAGAGAAATTCAGTTTATTTGGAGAAAACAAAGAAATAATTCTCTACCTTCTTTATCAAGCATGTTTACCTTAGAAGATTTTTTTAAATAAAAATTAGGAGAGGCTAGAAGAGCAAAAAGGAACATCAAAAAATAAAATACAAAGAAGTCCCTGGTTGATTTCCACATCTAGTTGATATGGAAATCATCACAGAGCTGTGGTCTGTGCTGTGGAGGGAAGGCCTATAGAACATTCCCTTGGCTTTGCTGGTATTTCTCGATAGAAAGACCTGCTTCTATCACTGCAAATCACTATCAATGCTAATGCTGGAGAACACAATAAAGACTCAAAGTGACCTCAGAAAGTTAGAACAGGAGGCTCCATGAAACATGTTAGCATTCTGTGAGCCTGTAGAATACCAACCTCTGGTTCAGAAGATCAACTTCACAAGGTGGTAGCATGTAGTGATGTGGGTTAATAAAGCTCTTGTGCAGAACCAACCCACTTCCTACCCCATAGCAGTTTCCCATGGCCTGTTTCCAAGCTGGGTAGGACCTTGTACCTTGCAGTCTCTCCTACTTCCCTGACAAGTCATGACCTTATCACACTTCCCCTATGCTCAGCCACAGTGGGCCACATTTGATTTCAAATACAACAGGATATCTCATTCCTCAGGGATCTGTTCTGTTTCCCCTGCCTGAAGTGCTCTATCCCTGCACAGGCCTCAATTTCATTGTCACCTAATTTTTCATGATATACTGAGCTGCTGGCCACTAGCCTCCATGATGGAGATAGGCAAGGGTAAATCAGCAATCAAATGGGTCCCACGCTGGCCTTGCAATGTGAGAGATAGAATTAGGCACAAGGCATGTGCTAAACAGTATGACAAGGCAAATGCTGGAAGAGTGTGAACTACTGACTTGGAGAAGTGGTAGGAGTTGGGCTTAGAGGGGAAATGATTCACTAAAGCTCTGCAATGCACAGAATTCAAGAAGCACCAGGATCCCTAGAGCAAAGAGTATAGAATAAAATGGGTGTGGTATAGAATGAACATCGAAGGGTTTGTTACTACATTTCCTGAATTGTCTGAGGCTGAAGTGACGGAGAGACAATTCCTACATGCTGTTATCTATAAAGGTTTAGCTAGGATCAACATTTACCCAAATATTAATTGAGCAGTGATTGAAATAGGGAATTTGGGTCTGGCAAACACATCTTGGCCACACAGTGGATGGTAGGGTTGGTGAAGCCCCCATCTCCCAGATGATGGGCATGCCTGAATCCCTGGAGGAAGGGACAAGGTCTTGGACAATAGGTTACTAAACCGGTCTGCAGCCAAATATTTGAGCTCCGATGGAAAGTCTGTCCCACCCCCTCCTCAGGACAAACCATCTTTTGTTTCTATTTCAGGCCCAAGCAGTTCTCTTGGAGTGGGTAAAGGGAATTAAGCTAGGGGACAGATGAGAGTAATTTTAGATAAACTCTTCATCAGAGGAATTCCAGGATATAACATGAGAAGATGCTGATTTCTTGTGCTATAGAAAAGAAATCAAAACACATTTTGGGGCCTGGAAACCTCCAGGAAATATTGCTGGAGAAAAGTACTGCAAGTAGTATTGCTTCTTTCCATAGTCTTCATGGCTCCTCCTAATTCCAGATTGCTCATCTTAGTCCTGATTTGACTGATTCAGGGAATTTCTGAGGATTCTTCTCTTCCTACAGGCAAGGACTCCACTAACCATCCCATCTTCCCAGTATCTCAAGTGGATATGTTCATTCTAGAAAACAGAAGTAATCCTTTGCTGGGCAAGTAAAACCAGATGCATTCAGAATTTCTGTCCCATGAAAAATGAGACCACTTGGCTCAAGCTGCTGGAGAGAATGTGTTCTCTCTTTGGGGATGAGTAACATTGGCAGGTTTTGAGTTTACCCTGGGAGGTGACAACATCTTGGAATTTCCTTCATTGGCTATCTTTGCAATCACTTCTGCTAAGCCTAAGTGAACAGAATGAGAGGCTGAATAGAAAGCTGACACGGTAATGATGGTTCCCTATACCAATCTCAATCTCACCTGGCCTCACATATGTAGCTGGAGGACTTCTCTATGGCTCCCGTGAGACAACTGAATATAGAACTCCAGGTCTGTGACTCTAAGTGACCTAACCAGGTACAAGCTCTATTCTACAGGACTTTTTTTTTTTTTTGCTGGTTGTGGGGCCTGAACTCTGGGCCTGGGCGCTGTGCCTCAGCTCTTCAGCTCAAGGCTAGCACTCTACCACTTGAGCCACAGCACCACTTCCAACTTTTTCTGCTTACATGGTGCTGAGGAATCAAACCCAGGGCCTCATGCTTGCAAGGCAAGCACTCTACCACTGAGCCCTACCAGGACCTTTTATTTTGTTTTTTGTTTTCCTCTTGTTATTGGTGCTGGTTCCTGGGGTTTGAACTCAGGGTGCTGTCCCTTAGCTTTTTCACTCAATGCTGGTGCTCTACCACTTGAGATACAGCTCCACTACTAGATTTTCTGTGGTAAAATGGAGGCGAGAGTCCCATTGACTTTCCTGCCTAGACTGGCCTCAAATTGCAATTCTCTGATCTCAGTCTCCTAAGTAGTTAGGATTACTGGTGTGAGCCATTGGCACATAGCTTTACCAGGATTTTAAAAATGAATCATAGCTCATTGAAACTCTCAGGTCAATCTAGAAGAATGTACAGATGGATACTTACTACTCCACCATGTAAATAATTTGTGGATTTCTTACATGCAAACTCTCCTACTCACTAAAATACTTATGCTATTCTTCACCCCTGCCCCCTAAAAATCTATAACTATGGTATATTCACAGTCATTCAGGATGTCATTGGACATATCTAAATATCCATTTAGATATAGGAACTTTTCACTTAGGGTTCTTGACTTCAATCACAGAATAAGAATTTCTGGACAAGTCACAATGGTAAGAAAACTTGGCAGAACTTTATTAAGTAAACAAGCAAGGAAACAGACAAACAGACAAAAAAAACCCCAGACAAACAGAAGGGCAGGGGCACACTCTAGCAGAGTGTGGATGCTCTCATAAGGAGACAAAGACACAGACACAGACCCGGACAAGGAGACACCCAGAGAGACACACAGCTCCTTGGGCTGTTGGGTATTTATAGGGTAAAGGCAGGGGGTCTGGCTTTAAGTTGTGCAAAGCTAGGTGCTTTGTCTTTGCTTTAACTACACCTGGTGTTCCAGATAAGAATGCATCCTACCATAAAACAGATCCCTATCCTTAAAACAAGGAGACACCCTGCTATCTGCATTTTGGGGCATCTTGTCAGGCAGTTGTGAATTCTTGGGTGAGAAATGCATCTCTTAGGAAAGAATGCATTCAGTTGCCTCTCTTCGAAGCAAAGATAACATTTCTAAGATTTTAGATGCCATATTTCTTAGTTGTCTATACCAGGCCTCAGTTTCCGTAAGTTATCCTGCTTCAAGGGGACATGTGCAGTGAGGAACATAGAGTCGCCACCAGTATAAGGGCTTAGTTGAGCTAGAATGATGGCCATTTTGCCTTTGAACTGTAAACCTCTATCCCTTTTTGCAGCATACTTAGTGCTGCATTGCCTCTTCTGCTTTTTACTGATGATTTTATTGTTTGCAATCACTCCCAAGGACCAGTCCTGTTTATTGTTCATAGCTCCAAATGGTAAGAATTGTTCTGGCATGAACTACATGAGGTATATAGTTCTATGGGTTATAAATTCAATCTTTTACTTTTTCAAGAAAATCACTAACATTTTATTATAACTTTTCATAGAGTTGCTGGCTAAAATATCTTTCTCAGAAATGTAAAACATGACATTCTCAATATTTTCAGGCAAACTCATTGTCTCAATATTAATGAATCAATCATGTATATCTATATACATATATGTGTGTACATATAAACACAAATAATATACATTTTTATCAAATTATTTTTGATTCTCAAATCATAATTCTATACCAATGTGGGATGCAAGGTAATATTTTGGTATATGTATATAACATGGCATAATTAAATAAAACTAATATATTTATCATCCCTGCTTGTCCTTTTAGATGATGAGAAATTTGAAGTTTACTGAGGTATTTTGAAATCTTTTAGATCTCAAAGAGTATTCAGTATAGCTGATACTGTATTCTAAAATCAATAGCTCCCCATTTTCTGGTAAGCATTATGTTTTCTACTTTTCAGTTCTAGTTTATTAGAGTCCAGATACAAGTGAGATGATGTGATTTGTGTCTGACTTAATTTCACCCATTAAAAGCCACATAGTATTACTTATGTATATATACTACCTTTCCTTTATCCATTTATCCACTGATAGACACCTGTTTCCATATCCTGATGCCTTAAAATAATGTTGCAGTGATTGGACAGGATGTATATGACCTTTAACTCGAGTTCAATTCCTTTGGATATTTTTCAGATTTTAATGAACTCTCATACTATCTTCCAAATGGATGTATTTATTTACAATCCCATGAATAAGGTTTAAGAGTTCTCTTTCTGCACATCCTTTCCATTCAAACACCTGTAAGATCTTATTGTGGTTTTAATTTGCATTTCCCTAGTTAGTGATTCTCAGTATTTTAAAGTGCCTATTGATCATTTGTATGTCATATCTGGAGAAGTATTTTTGTTGTTGTTTTGTTTTCTTGAAATCTTTCTTTTGCTGCCACTGCCGCCGCCTCCTCCTCCTCCTCCTCCTCCTCCTCCTCCTCCT
>NW_012267220.1:35426009-35436053 GCF_000151885.1 Dipodomys ordii | reverse complement strand
CTCCTCCTCCTCCTCCTCCTCCTCCTCCTCCTTCTCCTCCTTCTTCTTCTCCTCCTCCTCCTTCTCCTTCTCCAGTGGTAGTGGGGTTTGGATGCAGAGCCTGATGCTCCAGATTTTTATGTTCTTGCTATGGAGTTGAATTCCTCATGTGTTTTGGATATTGGCCATTTATCAAGTGTGTATGGTTTACAAATATTTTCTATCATTATGTGGTTGCTCTTCACTTTGTCAATTGCTTCCTTTGCTATGAAGACTTTTTTTTCCTTCTGGTATTGGGGCTTGAACATAAGACCAAAGGAATAGCCAGGATGATCTCAAACTTTTGATCTTCCTGTCTCATCTTCATTGATTACTGGCATGGACCAACACAGCTGGCCAGAATCCTTTTAGTTTGATGCATTCTCATTTATTTATCTTGGCTTTGTTTCTTGTGTCTTTTTCTTTTTGTCTTTTCTCTTTTGGTATTGGGGACTGAGGATTTATTTATTGAGCGATTGATTGATTGGTGCCTATCCTAGGTCTTGAACTCAGGACCTGGGCTTCTTTTGTTCAAGGCTAATTCTCTACCGCTTGAGCCACAGCTTTTCTTTTTGCTTTTTGTGGTTAGTTGGAGATAAGAGTCTCAGGGACTTTCCTGTCTGTGCTTGCTTAGAATGGGCTGACTTTGAATGGCACCTGGCTCGTGTGTTTTTTTGTTTTTATTTTGGTTTTTTTCTTTTTTGTTAAATATCAGCAGTCTTTCAGCCAGAACAACTCCTATTGTCAATTCCTAAAAATAGTGATGAATTCCCTTAACTTTTGAAAAATATTTTATTTCTCATTCTGAGGGAGAGCTTCATCTGGTAAAATAATTTTGATTGGCATTTTTTTAAAGCTCCATAACTTTGAATACATCATCTCACTCTCTCCTGGTTTGCAGGATTTCTGACAAAAATTGCTGAGAGCTGTATTGGGCTTCCTTTGCTTTCTGCTGCTTTCGTTCTCCTTGTCTTTGATTTTTGAACTTTGTGTCATGCTGTATCTTGCGGATCCCCTCTTTGGCTTGAATTTGGTGATATTTGAGTTACTGTACTTGGATGTTGTCTTTTCCCAGATTCTCACTGTACCATCATAGATGTTCTTGTTTCTGCAGACTGCATTCCAGCACACACTCAAATTCTGAGAGATTAGGAGTGACCCTTGCTTGGGGACAGGTGTTGCTTGGGATTCTATAAGGGCAAATGAAGGTGGAAAACATTTTCTTTGCTAGTGTCAAAAAGCTCCAAAGCCAGGTGCCAGTGGCTCATGCCTATAAAAGCTACTCAGGAAGCTGAGATCTAAGGACTACTATTTGAAGTTAGCTGGAGCAGGAAATTCCATGAGACTTTTACCTCAAATTAACCACAAGAAAACAGAAGTAGCGCTGTGGCTCAAGTGGTAGAGCATTAGCCTTGAGCAAAAGAAACTCAGGGACAACTCCCAAGCCCCAAGTTCAAACCCCAGGACCTGCATGAATATACCCACATAAAAAAACACACTACTCAATAGATAAATATAGATTTGAGCTTGCTGTCTGACTTAGGATAAACTTAAGGAGAAGATGGATTCTGGTAGAGTCACTATTTTGCAGATGCTCCTTTTTTTGAGTTACTAGTTGTTTCCTGATCTGAAGATTAAAGACAAACATTGTAACTTAGTTGGATTACTCCCTGCCACTAGGATTGAGTCGATCTAGATGTTCCTTCTGTAGTTCACAATTGATTACTTCAGATCTCATAATAATTTTTAGCCTATAAATAAGTTGAATAATATACTTGACTGTCTACTCCAATTATGATGGAGGCTTTGATTAATTATGTTATTCCCATTAGCTGGTTTAGCCAGACAGAGATTTCTTAGGTAGGCTGCCCTGCGGTCAGGTGCCTTCTTGGAGGAGAAGTTACATGGTTTAATGTGGTAAACACACAGAAAACACCCAGGGCTACTTTCTGGGTCAAAGGTATGTATTAAGGACCAGTGCTTGTGGACAAGCCAGGGACTTAAAGTGGACAACACTCTTTAGCATGCTTTCCTTGTTCCAGATCTTCAGCATCTTACCAGGCAGTGGAGATATACATTTGTGAACTCTTACAATTGTGAGTAAAGAGAAAAGTAGCTTGGAAGAAATAAAATCACCCTGGAGGATAAGTTGAACCAATCTGGATTGTTGCAAGACTAGTCAATTAACACAAAGTTGACCATAGGTAAGTAGCTAGAAAAGATTTGAAGGAAGTGAGCAGACATTGAGAGTAATTGGCCAGGACATATTAAAAAAGTCTTGGGGTACAATACTTTGAGTAGGGATGATGGATGGAATTAAGAAAAGAGAAGACAGAGATACAGGGGCATGCAGACTCAGAATTGGCCTTAAAGGTGGATCTAGACCCTGCAAGACAAGCTGTGTGTTCCTAGGAGCCAAGGTTGCATGACTGGGCCACACAGAGGGATAAGGGAACTGTTATGAATTGGATCACTTAAGGGCAATGAGCTAGTTAAACCAATGATATCAGTATGATCTTTCATTACCTTGGTATAACTTTATAATCTAAAATTCCATGTGTGGGCATAAAATTGTCATCTCTTTGAAATCAGGGGATTCAATATGAGCAAGGATAGTTATCAGACTGCAGAATAGACAGGATTGTAATTTACTATCAAACAAATTATTCCTCCCTGCCATTAGGCCCTGATGACTAAAATTATTGTTTGTCAGCATCCTGAATGGACTGGAAGACAGCATGGTGTGGTGCCTTGTGCATGATAAAGGCACTCCCTTTCTCAGGCCAGTTCTGTCCTTTCCAATGAAGCTGCTTCTTATGAGATCAGAATACAAGCATGGTTTTCTGTAGGAGGTGAGTAAAGGACAAAAATCTGTCTTGATTTCCTCCTGTGTTGGGTAAAGGGACCAAGAAGATTGTTTCAATTTGGGCATGGAAGAGAGAGCATGAGTGAAACTCTTTTTCCTAAATCAACAAGTCAGTTCTTACTGTCCCAACCCGCAGGACTTCAACGAGGGCAATGAACCTAAGCGAGAAGGAATGAAGGGACAAGAGACACGAAGAATGACAGCAAGACAAGGATTCTGATCAAGCTGCCAAATTTTATTTTTCACACAGGGGTATTTATATGCTTAGAATAAGGAAGCTTTT
Source organism: Dipodomys ordii (assembly GCF_000151885.1). Taxonomy (NCBI): domain Eukaryota; kingdom Metazoa; phylum Chordata; class Mammalia; order Rodentia; family Heteromyidae; genus Dipodomys; species Dipodomys ordii. The sequence goes on along the minus strand of NW_012267220.1, from coordinate 35,432,886 downwards.
TCATTGGCCGTAGCAGCTGCAGAATGTTTGCTTAGGGCAGTGTGAAAAGGTGGTCCTTAGCAGCTACCTGGTCTTTGTTTGGGGCAGAATGAAAGGACCGGATTCAGTAAACAGCCTGGAGATATTCCAGCGAGATAGTCAAGTTTAGGGCTCCCTACATCTTACCACTTCCTTAATCTTCAGGGCACAAATATAAACTCCATTCAGGCATTCAGTCATGAACTTCTCTTTTCACCTACCTGCCTTTGGGTCTTCCTGCCCACCGAAGTCTTCATTAGCTCCCATGCAACAGCATTAATGAGTTTTGACCACTAATACTCACTGCAGATTGCAAACTCTAATCTTATGTATCAGGGAAGAAATTACATATTATACAGATGGTAAGCCTACTACAAATACAAAGAACATGCTGATTTTTCCATGTTGATTCCTACTTACATGTAGTAAACTCCCGCCCCCGCCCCCCACTGCTTGCCCTGTGTTAGATTCTTGTTTATATACAGCACTTTTAAGTCAGTTTGGTATTCTTCTAGAACATCTTTATCTTCCATTCAGACTGAAGATCTTCTAGAAAAATATTTGCCTCTGTAATGATCAAAAATAGCTCCTCTCTACTTCTTATTCACAAGAGAGAAATTTGAGAGTTAAAGAGAAACTATCTGAAGGTATTTCTGACTTGATAAAGTGTCGTGTGGAAGGAAGTATACAGAAAACAGGCCAAGAGAGAAGCCAAAGGGACTGAGAACAGTATGAAAATTCTAAGTATGCAAATAAGGACATGCATTTCTCATGTTTCATGATCAGTTAGACTCCATGGCCTATGAAAGAAAACGAATGGGTACTGTAGTATGATGGACTGCTCACAATTGAGGCAGAGCTGATCACTATAGAAACAATGATGCTGGAATAGAACTATCAAGTACAAAAATTCCAATACCTGGCTCACCTTTACTCTCAGAGAAAGAGGAATCCTAAGTGTAAAAAATCCCACTAACATCTAGTAGATATGCAATGTCAAAAGGATTTCTATAAATAAAGAAAACCACAAGTCTGTGGCCTTATCAAGCTACTCACTTGCACCTATTCCTGCATACTCATGATTGGCTCCTCACTCTAACTTTGACTGTTAACTAGTACAAACCTGAAGCTACTACCATACTTATAATCCATTAGTGTGTTCCCATCCATCTAGGATATAAAGCTGAACCCAAGCTCAAATGTTTCTAAGACCTTGTGTGACCATGACCCCTGCCATAGCTACTGAGTTAGTTATCTTTCTAAAGAGAAAGGTTTGATTCTGGCTTATTTTGGAAGTTCCAGTTAATTATTAGTGGGCTATCTTGCTTTGGGCTTGTGGTGAAGCAGCACATCATGGCAAGAGCACATGGTAAAGTAAAACCACACAATTCATTGGTTAGGAAGCCAAGAGAGAAAGAGGACAGGACCAGCATCATATATCCCTTTTGAGAACATGCCACTAGTGCCTAAGGACTTCCCCTCAGCCCATCTCCTAAGGGTTCCACTACTTCCCCATAGTATCAATTTAGAGATCAAGCCTTTAACACATGATCCTTTGGGGGATATTTAACATTCTAATGGTAAATGTAACATACATTCATCTTTCCTTTGCTTTTTTTAGATGCAGCCATGCAAGACCCTTTTTGGTCCTCTAATCCTTTTGAGCCATTTTTCCTATCTCTTCTACACATTACTTTACCTATTCCAACCTAATTCTTTTTTTTTTCCAACCTAATTCTTACGTTCCCTCCCCACAGTGAGTCTAGATATCCAATTAGTCATAATCAATATTTTATCGCAGACTTGCACCACTGGTCCATGCAAGGCTCATTTTAGGTTATTTTCAATAATATGATAAGCACCACAAGCTTCCAATCCAGAATAAGATCCAGACCTTTGAAAAGAATTCACATCTACTGGCCTTCCATTATTTCTCCATTTGCTTTCATGTCCCACATTTATATTCCCTTTTGTATTTGTGTGATGTACAGTCCTAAGCAGAATATATGTTTATAGTTTCATTATCTGGGTGCAATCTGGAAACCACAGTGCTTGTAGCTAGCAATAAATAATCTTCTCTGTAACTAATGGATTGAATATAGTCAAGAAACATCAGAGCAGGAGATGTAGCTACATTCATTTGTATGGATAGCTTTAAAGTACCATTCTACATATAGTATTTTAGGCCTTCTTTTAACCTAATATGTTGCTAAGAGTCATCTGCATCACAGTTAGCAAATGATGGCCTGTGGTTCACATCTGCCCTGTTGCTTGTTTTTGGATGGTCCATAATTTGAGAAAAAAATGCTTGACTTTAAAATGTCTGAAAAAATTTCAAGAGATATTTGGGATGAATGAAATTCAATTTCCAGTATCCAGAAAACTGTATTAGAGCATATAAATTTCCATTCTTTATTTAAAAGTTTTTTTCAATACTGGAATTTGAACTCAGGTCCCCATGCTTACTAGACAGGCACTTTACCACTTGAGCTACTCTACCAACCCTTGGTTATTCTTTCATAGAGTCTTGCTTTATTCCCCAAGTAGCATGGACTATGATCCTCTTATTTATGTTTTTCATATAACTGAAATGAAAAGCATGCTTTACCACACCTAGCTACTGAGTGAGATAGAGTCTTACGAACATTTTTGGGGGTCTAGGATGATCTAATAGTTCCCCAATCTATGCCTCCCAAAATGCTTAGGTTTACAGTTTTTAGTCAGCATACCCAGCTTGTTGGCTATATAGCCCCAAAGTTAAAGCAAATGCAGATGCTGGTCCCTATCATATCTCAATTGCTATATCATATCTTCATTGCTATTAACTGTACACCCTAGTCATGTTGCTCATAGATATTACAGTCTAGATGAAATAATGTAGTCAGAGACACAGAGCATGGCCCTGTCTCAAAAACAAACACCCAAACAAAAACAAAAACAAAAATTCTTAGCTTCTTGAAGTATTAAGAATTATTTCCCATACATTGTATTACCTTAGTGTGTTGTTTTTGTATTTTAGCTTATGTCTTTGATCCATCTGAGTTTATTTTTTATATGGTATGATCAAGAGATTTAACTTTATTTTTTCCCACACAAATACTTCTGCTAAACCACTCAGCAACTTTCTGTGCCCATCTTGTAGACACATTTTTACTTTGACTTTTGTGTCTCACCTACTACCACAGAGCCCTTTCCTTTCAGTATCTGCTAATAGCATGACACTGAAATTTGGGAAAGCAATTGTGTAAGATACAAGTCCAGTGAAATTCACTCTGATCTGGAAACTCTGCTCTTAGGAATTGATAAAAACACTCTTGAGTGAAGATATTCACTTTTTTTTTTAAAGTAAGCAATTAGAAATTCTAAAACAGAAATCATCAGATAGATTGGTTACTCAATGGCTATTTCTAAACTGGTCAAATTAATGGTAATGATTTTTCATAATTCATAAAATTATGATTACAGAGTAAATAAAAAGTATATTATAAAACTATGTAAAAATTAGTATATATCTTAATATGGACATCAGTACACAAGAAATTATTGCCATGTTTTTATGTTTCTTATTTCCTAAATGCTGATTTTTTTATGGAAACAAAATGTATTTCTAGGAATAGACTAAACTAGCATCTAGTTTATGCAGTTGGCTCAACCATCCACTTTACCATAGCAACTATATGCAGGTAGCTCAGAAAGGAACCAGTAACTTTACAACTTTGGCAGGGGGGGGAAGGGGAGGGAGAAGGGAAGGGATGAGAAGGGGAAACAAAGGAGGAGGCAACAATGCTTGATAAGAAATGTACTCATTACCTTGCCCATGTAATTGTAACTCCTCTGTACAGTATTTTCACAATAAAAAATCATAAAACAAACAAAAAAGAAAAGAACCAGTGTCCCCACTTTCTGGAATGTGAACTCTTTCTGGAATGTGGCTTCTGAACATATTTGTATTTCCTGTGAGGGAGGAGGTGATAATCCATGTTCTAAAGCCAGAAGAATGGAATCACCTTCTGTTTGAAGAAATGGAACCTCCAGACATCTCTGCTTACATATTTGGCTGGTATGGGAGTCAAGCGTATCTCCCTCCTGGTGATTGTTCCTTTTCTTCCTATACTTCAAGATCAGAGTTCGTTCTCTTCTTTCACAAATGATGTGCATTTTTAATGTCTTAGAACATTATGGCATTATTTCTTATGAAATTATGGGTGGGACAGTCCATGTATGATCCTTCCTCCCCACTGTGGATTTCCTTGAATGCCCGCTGGGAAATGCTATGAAACAGAGTTGTGATTGTCAGGAGGGATGGTGTATCTTTCCTGCTGACCTTCCCCGGACTATGATGGCTGCCTCTCCCTGTGTCCTTCCTACTTCTCCCATTAGGACAATGGATCTCTACTTTGAGTGTGTAGTAAAATCATTGAAGAAAATGTTCAACTTCACTTACTGCATCCCACCCCTCACAGAAAAGGTCTTGCTGATTCAGTGGGCCAGGCATGGGTGATTTTTAGAGTTGACTACCAGGAAACAATTAAACTGCTGCTCTATTGTGTAGGTGAGAAAGTGCAGGCCTGGAACACATCCTGTTACTAAGGCCAATAGCAAACTACAACAATACAATCTAGTCAGGAGGACAGATCCTCCTAGGAAAAAATGATTGTGGCAGCCCACCATACCTGCTAAGGTACTTGCTAAGGGCAAAGGGATAACAGAATGGTTAGTAGAAGAAGACAGATACATACAATTCATAACCTCAGGACCATACAGAAATGTGGTTATAGAAGCCAGTAACAAAAATCAGACTTATCTGCTGTAACTGTATATGTACATAAAATACCTTTGTTTTCAGCTCTTGTATCTCTTTATCTTAGCAAAAAACCCCCAAAACAATGTGTTGACTTTATATTGTAGTATCTAAGTTAACTCTGCATCATAGTCTTTAATTTATAGAATATCAAGAATAGTAAACATCACCCAAGGACTTTGCATCCTCTCTGGGGAAAGGGTTAATAAATCCAGAATTGTACATAGGATAGTTGCATTATAGTAAGTGGAATTATGACCTGTTGCTGTTGTTGTTTGCAGAATAAGCTGTTTTAAGTGGATGTATATGAGTCTCAACTTGATAAGGGATAGTCTTGAGATAGTTAATTTCATGCACCTAAATAACTGGGCCACAATACCCAAATCCATGGTCAAATATTATTCTAGATGCTTCTATGGGTATCCTTTTGGATGAGATTTGCATGGTGGCAATTGGTGGACTCTGGGAAAAGTAGATAACACTCTTATTCTGTACATGGAACTCACCCAGAGAGTTGAAGGCCTGCATATAACAGAAGTCTCTTAAGACTTGAAAATTTCCAGCAGACATCTTTGTCTTTGATATGCAATTGCCTCTCCAGAATAAACAGGTTTGGGATATAAATCTAGACTAGAACCAAAGAAGGGTAGCAAGAAGAAGGTCCTGAGGAAAAGCAGCCTGGTTGTCTCAGGAGAGACCATTGCTTTTCTTCAAAGAATGTGGGCCTCCTCTCCTCTGAACTCCTCAGGGGAACAAGGACTGTCTCTGCTCAGGGATTCTCTCTCTCTAACAGCCAATAGTAGGTCCTAGATAAACAGAATTGAAAGAAGAGCAAGAGAAGTAAAGGTTGATTTAAGAACAGTACAGGAAAGTACTAGAAATTCTCTCCGCAGACACTGCTTCTGTGATACAGTCAGTGCCCAGCAAAAGTCAAGTCCATTCTCATAGTACAGTCTGCGCAGATGAACCCCTGGGGTTCCTTCCCCAGGTAGGAGGTCTAGGAGCAGCTGCGCTCAGTTCATCCCACAGACTTCTCCAGATGAGGGCTACAAGGAGGGGAACCTGAGGTACAGCCAGCCAGCCACAAAGGTCTCCATTGTTGGCCCTTGGCATGCCTTTTCCTCTTCTTAGCCTCTCAGTGCACTGAGACCGAAAGGCCAGGCTTTCTCTAAGCACTTTGACAGGAAGGGTGCCTGGGGAGAAGAGATGGGCTGGAGAAGGTGATTAGTCACTGCCTGGCAGTGCTCCAGGCTGGAAGAAGGCATGGAGCAGAGGCCCACAGGGCTGTACCTTATGTACCTCATCATCTCCTGGCTTGGGATTTGGGCTCTGAGAACAGATCTCACAGGCTGTTGGGTAAGGAGGTATGATTGAAGAGAGGTAATTTGAGTGATTCTGTATCTCTGAAGTTCTTCTAAGGACCTATGTCCCCAATATAAATCTACTCTAAGGATCCCACTCTTCTACCCAAGTTATTCTAGCCTAGGTGACTCTTCTAACCCTCCCCTGCCCCTCCTCCAGCAATGGGATACTGGATATAGCAGGCTACTAGAGCCTCCCTTTCAAGATAGGGTCTGGAAGCTGCCTATAGGATGAGGGGCTAGAACTGCAACATATCACTTGGACACACGGCCCTGAGGGATGGTGAAAACTGTTTTTTTTTTTTTAATTTTATTTTATTTGTGAACATACTGTACAGAGGGGTTACAATTACATGGGCAGGATAATGCATACATTTCTATTTTTTTTTATTTTTTTTGGGTCCAGTTGTGGGGCCTGAACTCTGGGCCTGGGCACTTTCCCTCAGCTCTTCAGCTCAAGGCTAGCGCTCTACCACTTGAGCCAGAGCGCCACTTCCGGCTTTTTTTCTTTTTTTTTTGCTTATATGGTGCTGAGGAATCGAACCCAGGGCCTTGAGCATGCAAGGCAAGCGCTCTACCACTGAGCCACCTTCTCAGCCGCATACATTTCTTACCAAGCATTGCAGCCTCCTCCTTTGTTTACCCTTCACATCCCTTCCCAGCCTCTGCCCTCCCAATCCCAATCCCAATCCCAATC
>NW_012267220.1:35397143-35419399 GCF_000151885.1 Dipodomys ordii | reverse complement strand
TTGGACTCCCATTCCTTCTGTTGGGTTCCATTCAGCTTTCCCTTTGTGGTCTCCCTGACTTCCTTCAGCTCTTTGTTAATGGATTCCATGAATGCCTTTAGTTATCTTTGTGTATACTCTTCCTGCTCTCTCAATTCCTGTATTACTCTTTGATTAGCTTCCTCCCATTCGTGGGATTCCTGTAGTTCTCTTTGAGTGGTCTCAGCCTGCTCACGCCATTCCTGTCTTTCTCTTTGAGTATTCTCAAGGTGCTCATGCAAATCCTGTATCAGTTTTTGAGTAGCTTCCTCACGCTTATGATATTCCTGTATAAACTTATGGATTGCCTCTTCTCTCTCCCTATCACGCTCAGACAGACCCCTTTGTATGCTTTCAAACTTTTCATTGATCATGTTTGCCAGCAGTGTTTGTAGAGCTATTTGGGAATTCTCCTCTGGATTATTCATTATCTGTTCTGTCCCCTGATTATCAAGATTGGGAATTGATATACCCGGATTTGCCATTTTTTTTGTGTTTTTCCGGCTTACTCTGCCCATTTGAGATGAAAATAGCACCCGTTTTGTGCTAGAAAACTATCTTAAGGCAAGCATCAACCCAAGTCTGAATTTGCACAGTCAGTAGTCTACAGATACAATCTAGTTCAACAGATACATCTATTCAACATCAAACAACTATAGGTTAATGGGCTACTAACCGCAAAGAAGAATTTGGAAGACCAGAAATTATTAGGGTTAGGGAGAGATGTGGATAAAAAATAGGAATAGATTGATTTGGGGAGGTTCAGGGGGAGTTAACTAAGTCCTAATCTCAAAGCAGGAAATAGGTTGGGAAGGATGAAAGTAGAGAGAGTGAAAGAAAGAAGAATGGGAACGGGAAAAGAAAAGAGACCAGAAAAAATAGAAAGGTAAAAATTAATAAAATTATGTAGAGCCGATAACAATCTATTTAGATAAGAATGTGAATTTATTGAGAGAAGGGGAGGGATATAAAGGAGATGTGAAAAACTTAAAAATAAAAATGCTTAAAATATTATGTAGGTATAAAAGAGGTAGTACTGCTATTAAGGAATTTAAGTCTTAGAGGTTTTGACTTGAGTAATAAATTTGTGGATTAAGTGTGTACACAATGGGGGATAGGGTCTAATAGTCAACTACGGGTTTATCTGAGGATGTGCAAGACAAGAATTAAGTCACATAAAGAAGAATGAAAGAGAGGAGAAGGTGAAAAGGATAAGAAAGGAAGAAGAAAAAGATTAGAAGTTCAGTAGAGCTAAGCAAAAAACAAAAAGATAATTAAAAAAGAAAAAAAGTGAAAGAAAACCAAAAAAGAAAGAAAAACGCACACTCACTTATCCCTAAAGTAAAAATGATAAGAGGAAAAAAAAAGTTTCTGGAAAACAATTTTTTTTTCAAAAAAGGCAAAGATTAAAGATTAAAAAAAGTTTTAGAAAAAAAAATTTATATAAGGTACCAAAGATAAAAAATGAAGAAAAAAAAAGTTCTTTGATTTTTTTTTTGGGGGGGGGGAGGAGTGGGAAAAGTCCTGTATCTCCCTTGTGTCCATAACCAGCCTCTTGTTGGAGTCTCTGGTCTGCTTGTGGTCCTGTGGCTTCGTTGGTTTCTTAAGTCAGTTTGTTCGAACAGGCAGAAAAATGCTCTGCTTTACCCAGGATTTGTCGATCCTCCTCCCAGGCTAGTTCTTTGGGAGGCAGATCTGCTTTGAGTATCACAAAAGAGGGGGGTGCAGTGATGAGGCTAGGTTCTGGGTAGAGTTGAGGCCTTTCAACAGACAGTAGCTTCTCTGGGGCTAGTTTGTGAAAACCTCACAGAGCCCCGCCTGGAGCCATTCTCAGGGTTTCTGTTTACTGATTTTCAATTGATTGTTGAGGCTGCTAGAGGGAGGGGCAGCCTCTGGCTCTGATTACCCAGTGGAGAAAGCCACTCCAAGGGCTGAGCCCGAGTTGGGTGACTTTTCCCTGGATGGAGCTGAGTCTGGCACATCACACTGCCGTTAAGTTCTTGTGACCTGCTAAATGACTCGTTTTATTCCAAGGCCTGAGTTGGAGCTAGCAGCTCCTCCGAGCTTTGTCGGTATCCAAGATGGAGATCTCCGGTGCTGGGGGGGGGAGGGGTGGCCTTCCCTCCTCTGCTCCCTGAGAAGGAGTGAGGACGTCAGGCTTCTACTCACGCTGAGTCTTGGTTCCTGGGTCGTCTCTGGTCTGCAAACTGCAGGATGAAGCTGTCTGCTCCTTGTCGGTTCTTGCTGGTGTTGAGTAGAATGCGCTCGCCTGCTGCATCTGGCTCCTTCTTCCCGGACTCTCTATGGCTCCGGTATGGTGGCTGCGCTCGCCCACCACTGCCACAGCTGCTGCCACTGCGGCGGCTGCTTGCTAGCACTCAGAAGTGTCTCCTTGCCTGGATTTCCTTCTCTGGCCAAACTCTCTGTCCTGTGATGACTCACTTGGTGTAATTCTCTGACTTAGGACTGTTCACTGGAACTCTAAAACTGCTTTCTATGCAGTTTTACTTAGGCTCCAGCTTCTCCTCTGCCATCTTCCTGGAACTCTTCCTGGTGTGAACTGTTTAAAGCCAGAAAAATGCCTCTCAGACATACTCTTGCTTCTGCATCGTTGTTCATGGCCAGTTGCAACACACAGGCTTGTTGTAACTCCCCCACTCTTAAGCCAGAGGTGAAGAAAGTAAGCCTCATTCCATGCCTTTACATCCCCAGAAAAGGTTTGAGTAGTATTGCATGTCACCTCCTTACTAGGACCCTATAACACTTAGTCCTTAATGTGTGGAGATACCTGTTCCTTCCATGCTGGTTTGAACTTCTCAGAGCAGCAAGGGGGGCAGGGGGATCAATGTTCCCTTCTGAGGGCCTGGTCGCTAGCATCAACATGCAGAACATTTGATCTTATTTTGTGGGAATTAACAAGCTAATCTGCACAAGACATTCCTTCCAGAGGATATCTATGACTCTTAACCATACCATCAACCTCCTGTTTAATCTTTCCCATCAAAGACTTCTTTTTGGAGGCTGGGAAGGTGGCTCAGTGGTAGAGCGCTTGCCTTGCATGCATGAGGCCCTTGGTTTGATTCCCCAGCACCACATAAGCAAAAAGAAAAAAGTCGGAAGTGGCACTGTGGCTCAAGTGGTAGAACTCTAGCCTTGAGCTGAAGAGCTGAAGGACAGCACCCAGGCCCAGAGTTCAGGCCTCATGACCAGACCCCCCCCCCCCCACACACACAAAAGACTTCTTTTTCTCTCTGTAATCCAGGCAAACTTCCCTGCCCTTTGGAGAACCTGAATCAGTAGGTGGACATAAGTTACCCCAAGGTGCTACTTTGATTAGCCACTTGCATTGGCAAGGGCTCCATGCACTTGGCTCTGTTGGACCTTGGGAAGGGGATGATTTGGCATGCAACACTTGATATTGATGAATTCAACAGTTATATTCCCAAAGACTTGGGTGTGACCTTGATGGCCTTTGTCATTGGTTGTTTTTATTTTCTCCTGGTTGTGGGGCTTGATTTCTGGGCCTGGGCACTGACCCTCAGCTCTTCAGCTCAAGGCTAGCACTCTACCACTTGAGCCACGGCACCACTTCTGGCTTGTTCTGTTTATGTGGTGCTGAGGAAATGAACCCAAGGCCTCATGCATGCCAGGCAAGCACTCTACCACTGAGCCACCTTCCCAGTCCAGCCTATGTCATTTTTGTAGGCTCTAGTTGGGATCTCCCATGGGAGACTATAAGGCAGAGACAAGGCTATTTATCTCCTGCCTAGCTTCTAAAAGCCTCCAGTGTAGCTTTCCACATACTGATTAGTGGCCAAGGAGGTGACTGGGCTGTGGTTTGTCAGATGCAAAGCTGGAACATTTCACCTTTATGCTGAAATATCATCCATCATTTACTGCTGACCTGTCCCCACAAAAGTGGCTGGCAACACTTTAAACCAGCCATCTCTATGTGTAAAGGAACAGAGATAAAAAATACAAGTTCACTATTCTTTCCAAATTATGTCATACTCTTTCTGGACCTTCAGTTTCTTACCCATCAAATGAAGGATTGGGCTATTCCTGTGATTCTCCAATCCAAGGGGACATGAGAATAGGGAAAGGGACACAATGCTGGTATACACATGCAGCCCCACATTTTATTATAGGCACTAGCTCAGCTTCGGGGGAAGGAGTAAGCAGAAAACTGCATTGTTCATAAGCTCTATGTGTGATTCTGATGCAACCCAGTTTGGAAATCTCTGAATAGGCTGATCTGTAAGTCCCCCCACTTTTTTTTGCCCTTTCTAGCAGTGACTGTCTTTCACTGAGAAAATATCAACACATATGATCTGAAGTAAAAAATTATGAACTACAGATAAGTCTACATTTAGTGCACGAATATTGTTTAATGTGTGTGTGTGTGAGAGAGAGAGAGAGTGCTTGCTGGTATTGGGGCTTAAACTCAAGTCTTAAGCAGTACCTCTTAACTTTTCTTACTCAAGGATGATGCTCAACCACTTGAGCCAAACTCTACTTCCAGCTTTTTTTTTGGGGGCATTGGAGGCAATAATCTCATCGATTTTCCACCTAGGCTGCTTTGAAACTTTATCCTCAGATTTCAGCCTCCTGAGTAACCCTCAGCTAGGATTTTATAGGCATGAGCCATAGATACGGGCTAATGTGAAAAAATTTTAAATCAGAACTGGCCCATAGCTTTGTTGTAGGGGTAAGACAAATATAAAACTAGGTCCAATACAGATGGAGCAGAAAAATTTTGTATAGAATCTGGGGAGTTAACTCAACTCTGGTAAATCATTTCCCACTTCTAGTTCCCCAAGAAGTTAGGCCATTCATTTCTTGTTGTCTCTCCCTTCCTTTTCTCAGAGCAATTGGTGATTAGACTGAACCTAACATGCTTCTCTGAGCCCTTATAGGGTTAGAAAATGTTATTAGAGACAGTGGGGAATACATCAAAATTGCTTTAGGCTTGTATTGATAAAGGTCCACTGGAGACAATTGTTCAACATCTTCACTCCTTACTTTCTTTTTACTTCATGACTACTTGGAAACTACATGAGGAGAATAAATGATCACCCTCATACTTCATCCTTTTACTTGATCCATGACAAATGGAAAATGCACCAAACCATTGGATGGCATTGGAAAGACTGGAAAAGCTTAAATAGAACCTCTGGTTAGTTGAAGTAACAGTTATGGAAATGAGGGTATATGCTACACATTGAGCTCTTATGACTGTAACCCCTTGAGCCAGGATTTGTCCTTTTGTCACTCTATCTCTATCATGTGATTTATGGCCAAGCTCAGAGTAATCAGTATGCATTTATGATTGTCAAGTGTTCAGTGGTTAGCCAGGTGACTTACCTGTGCTTCATCGTTTTTATTTTTTGAGACAGGGTCAGTTCAGACTGGCCTTGGACTCATGATCTTTCTACTTCAGCTTCCTGAGTACTAGAATTACTGAAATGCACCACCTCACTCAGCTGTATTATATTTTATAATCTTCATTTCATTTTCATCTCAACAAAATAGGCATTGTCATTATTGCCTTTTTACAATGACACAAAGAACTGAACTAACTTGACTAAAGTCAAATGTCTGGTAAGTGTATCTGGAATTCAAATACAGAATGATTTAAACACTATGCAATACTGTCCTTGAGTAATTATCACAAAATTCTCATAACTTCAGTTACTGAATAAATGAGTAAGTGAAGAATGCATATTTTTGTGGGAGAGTCAAAATAAAAAGAAGTAAGGAATTTGTAAAGGAAAAAAACCTGCTAGTTAATCCTTCATTTTTATAATGAAACACTTAACATAATTAATTTAAAAGAGAAAGAGCTTATTTTAGCTCTTGGTTTTAGAGATTTTGATTCATGATTAATTGGCTCCATTGCCTTCAGCAGAACAACATGGCAAGAGTATGTGGCAGAGCAACAACTCTCACTCCATGGTCAGGAAACAGAAGGAAGAAGGGATAAGGTCCCATACCCCTCTAAATGCACACCTCCAATGATCTAATGACCTCCCACTAGGCTGCACCTATCAAAGGTTTCACCACCTCCAAATAGTGCTACACTTGGAACCCAGCCTTTAACAATATATCACTGGGAGACAGTTCTCCAAACCCTGGCAGAAGGTAGATGTCTAAACTTGCTGGTTCAGCCCCAGTAGTCTTGTGATTATAGGAACAACCTCTTAGTATTTATAACTCAGGTTCTGCTAAGAAGCACACTTGCTGGCTACATTTTGCTGAATGAAGCTTGGTTAATATGGCCCAGAGAAGAGACCCAGATTCTCTTGTGAGATTTATAATTAGTTTAATTTAGAAATGCACATTTTGGATGTTTGGCCTCCGACTGGGAAAAAGTCCATTTTTATTGTTGCAATATCCCCTATCCTGTGGTACTTCACTGTAACCAATACAGCCACTAGATTTATTTATTATTTCAGCATCATCTCAATTCATAATGGTGAGTTTAGTTTGAAATCCTTGAGGGGACTTGCCTGGGTTCTAGTGCTGGCTCTAATTCAGACTATCTATGTATATTCTGTTGTTAGAAAAGTAGAAACACTAATAGTGGCATTTATGGAGTGCTTCTTACATAAAGCTTTACAAGGATATTCTCTAATCCTCACCAACATCCTCCATAAGTTAGTTAACATAAACTCAAATGTCAAAGATATCCATTGGGAAGAAAGAGACAGACTCAGGCACAGTCTCATTGCTTCTGAAGCCATTTATATCACATTGTTTTTTCATAGAAGATGATTTTGAATGATGATGGCACAGAGGTGAGAATGTTTGGGCATGCTATAGTAGTATGCCAGGTCCAGTTTGGACTGGATCATAAGACCTGGCACTTAAACATTCTAGATTTTGCAGACAAGTAGACATCCTGTTAGTATCATAGCTGGTCACTATGGCATGGGAGTGTTTACACCACAGGTATTGACAAATGTTGCAACTCAGGCTTCCCACCTCTTTCAGCATCTGGTTTGCTAGAACCATACTGGAACTGGAAATAGAGAAGAGAAGGGACTTTAAAAATACATTGAAGCCTGGAGTCTGAAATTGGCCAAGAAGGCTGACATAGTTCCAGGTAGCTTCTCAGGTCTTCAGGAATGCAATTATATGTATCAGAATGACCCAATTCTGTGAGATAAGGAGGGGCCAGTCAGTAAAGCTGTGTATCCTCCCAGAACATGGCTACACATTAGGGCAAAAGGCAAAAGTCTTTGAACTAGTTAAATGGACACTCCCGTTTGAGTCAAATTATAAACTTAAAGGTTAATGGATTAGTGATTCTCAAATCTTTGCCAACAAGAATTACCTATGACATTTCAGTCAATTGCTGTACCAACCCCAAATCCTCTATGGTCAATAGCTCCTGAAGTTGCTGCCTTGTTTAAGAACACCTTCTCTGTGAGCTGGTTGAGATACATCTCTGAGAGACACACTGGTATCCTGTGTCATTAATAATCACCTGGATCGGAGGCAACAGGAGCTATGTTGTCTAATCCAAAGCCATGCATGGCCTTGTAGTAGTATTCCATGTGGCTCATGTCTGATTGAGAGCTTCTATAAGTGTCAAATACACTAGATTTCAAAGCCTACCTATGAAAATGAACTTACAATAATTTATTGACAATTCTTTTCTTGGGATTTTTTATATGTTCATTTACTTTCTGTTATCATACATTAGTTTTGCAAGGCAGTTTCATTGTGACATTTCTATATATGCATCCAGTATATTCCATTCAACCTCATCCTCTATCACTCTCCCTTACTCACCAGGTTGAAATGGCAATATTTTGGGCATATTGAGTTAAAATACAATATTGGAATTAATTCTGCTTGTTTCTGTTACCACTTTTTACTTTGTAGTACTAGGGCTTAATTTAGGGCCCTGCATTTAACAGACGACTTCTCCTGCTTGGACCACACCCCAACCCTACTTTTTGCTGTTTTGCTTTGTTTTTGAGATAGGATCTTGTAAGCTTCTCTGCCCAGTTGATCTTGAACTGTGATCCTTCTGCTCTCAGCTCCCCTCCCCCCCCCCCACCCAGCCAAAAGAGTTAGGATTATAGGCATGAGTCACCAGGGTCTGGTACTTTTACTTTTTTTTTTTTAATATGGTTACTATAAAATCTCCAGTGACATGTGTGGTTAAAGTTTTGTTTTGTCTGACCTGAAGTTGGGTGGCACCCATTCTCCCTGGGTCTTCCCCTGTGTTCTCTCATGCATTTACACTAACCAGAACAATGTGGTCATTTGAAATCCAAGGTTGTACATGGCTTTGTGTTTTTTTCCAAAATCCATTCCAGGACCCCTGACAACAGTCATGTTCAAATGCCATCTGAGTGATGAGCACTTGGAATGGAATGGCTGCTTCTTTCCTGTATCTCTCCATTTCCCCTCTGGCAAATGTGGCATCATTCCCCATCTCTCAATATACTATTCATTGTGCCCCCATACTGGCCTGGGTGCTTATCTTGGAACTGTGGCTTTGGAAATGTGAATTACCTAAGAAGTTTCAGTTGTTCCAAGGTGTGAGATGAAACTCCCACACAGACCTGTCAAGGGCTGGCTTTGGAGTTGAATTCTCAAGGTTAACTAGCTGGGGCAAACAAGAATTGTATGCCAGATTCCAAGTAATTATTCCTTCAGGAACTGCCTGCTCCAAGCTCCTTAATGAAAAATGATAGAAAGACTTATTGACCTTTGAGACATTTAATTCCACTGTGCAGCTAAGCATCTGCAGTGGATCAGGCTAGGGAAGATTATATCTGCCCCACCACAGAGACACTGCTATAGTTTATCTTCAAAATAGGCAAAGAAAATGTGTCTAATGAGTCCCTAAAGCATCGTGTGTGCAGATGGGGTTGGAAATGGTCTTCAGCTATTTTTCATTCTCATTATAATGGGAATCCCTTGGAAACAAGTTAGAGATCATATGTAAATTTCACTCAGAATTCTTACAGCATTCTTGGGAAGACAAGGAATGAGATGACAAATGAAGGTACTGCAAAGTTAATAATTTGAGAGAGAAGCTCATATAGAAGTTTGAAAAAATGAGCTGCATATGTCACATTTATAGCAATGGCATGTGTAATAAAATGAAATAAGCTTCAAAGTGTTCCATATGGTCTCTGTGTATTGGAAGATAAATGGAAATAAGACATGGCCCCTACCCTCTAGGAGCTTGCAGTCAAGACTTAACCATATCAGGAATTGGGTTCACAGTGCCAGACAGACTCAGCCAGGGAAAAAGAAGCAAGCTGTTAAATGGTAAGTAGAGAACATGGGTGGATGGGGGAGAAATCAGTTTCCAGAGTGTTTTTGTAGTTATCAATTTCTATAAGTTAGCTTATAGCTCAAATCCTAGCCTGTTTCCAGAGTGTTTTTGTAGTTATCAATTTTTATAAGTTAGCTTATAGCTCAAATCCTAGCCTTTACCCCCTTTCCTTGCCTCCTTATTTTTCTCTCTTCTCAGAAATTATTATTGTACTGTGATTAGAGTGTATTCTAAGGTATATTTTTGTATTCTTATTAAATTTACATAAATAATAAGCTAAAGTCAATGTGATAAAATGTGAACATTTATTAAATCTAGGTATTTGGTTTTTTTCCCTTTTCTTACGTTTCCTGTACTTTTGAAATTTTCCACAATGCAAATGATTGTATTATGTACAGTTGTAACAGTAACATTGAAAATTCAAAAGAAATAAAAGAAAAAGGAAAGAAAGAACAAAGGAATGGAAAAAAGAAAAACAAAAGAAAAAGGAAAGAGGGGCTGATGTGCATTTCAGTGGCCCAGTACTTAGGGAGCCTATGGAAAGTTCTAGGTTGGAAAAAAGAAACAGAAATAGGGTACCAGTGGCTCATGCCTGTAATCATAGCTACTCAAGAGATTTGAGTAGCTCAGATCTGTAAGCCTCATCTTCAATTAACTACCAAATGCTGAAAGTGGAATTGTGTGGCTTAAGTGGCAGAGGGCCAGCTTTGAGTGAAAGAGGGAGAGAAAGGGAGAAAGGGAGAGAAAGAACTACAAACAGAATGAGTGAAGAAGAAAAGAAGGAAGGAGAAAGAAAAGAAATTACAGAAAAAGGAAAAAGAAAAGAAGAGAAGAGAAAAGGGAATTGGACAAGAAGAAAAAGAACCTGAGGTATATAAGAACTAATAGGACTACAGGTTAATTTGCATGGAGAGAGTCAGCAAAGATTTGGTCAAGAAAATGAAATATGATTTGGGTGAAAAATGAAGAAACAGAAGCATGATCTTAGTGGGAGGAACCCCATTTAGAACAACTCTTATCTGTGAAGTGAGAAGTTAACCTTCATGAATTCTAACTTCATGTACAACTTATATGTGTTGTGTTCATGATTCAATACAGTGTGTGGACATGTGCAACTGTAGTACACATCTGAACAATGTGGAAGATTCTAGTATGGGAACAAGGCAGGGTGGCCACACTCACTATTTCCCTTTTCATCTTCATAAACTGAAAGAATATACCATAGATTTCTACCTTGTTGTTTACATGCCCATTTATCAACAGTTGTATCTATTCTATTATCTTTTAAATGTCTTGAGGATGTAATTCCTTTTTGTATTTATCTGCATTCTCCACAGTGTGAAGATAGGTCTATACATTTGAGTGTCGTGTCACACAGCTACTTGGGAAAAAGAGGGAGGAAGATGGCAACTTTTAGGTCAGCTGGGGCAAAGTTAGCTTGAGACTCTATTTCAGAAATGAAAATAAAAATGAAAAGATATTTCCTCATGTGTTAATATATCTAGCCATAAAGAAAATGCAAATCAAAACAACACTGAGATTCCAACTTACTCTAGTTAGAATGGCCAATATCAAGAAAACTAACAATAACGAAAGCTGGCATGGATGTAGCCAAAAGGGAACTCTGACATTGTTGGTGGGAATATAAACTTGTCCAACCACTTTGGAAAGCCATATGGAGGTTCTTCAAAAACTAAACATAGAGCTTCCTTATGACCCAGCAATTCTACTCCTGGACATTTATCCAATAGAGAACAAACAAGGCCACACTAAAACTACCAGCACAATCATGTTCATTGCACCATTATTTATGATAGCCAAGGTATGGAATCAGCCCAGATGCCCCTCAATGGATGAATGGGGTCAAGACAATAAGGTGTATAGACATAGTAGAATTCTTCAGAAAGAATGACATTGCACCATTCATAAGGAAATAGTAAGACTTGGAAAGGGAAATAAGCCAGACTCAGAGAGACATAGGTTGCATTGTTTCCCTCATTTGTGGTAGCTAGAATGTGCCAATAAATCTACAAGTAAACACTCTGGGTGGTAAGCAAGGGGCTGTGAATGAATTAACTGAAGTGTAATAGACTCTTTGGAAAGTGTAAATAGTATAATTCTTTAAAAAGACTAAGGGAAAACCCAACAAAATAAGTAGCAGGAAATGGGTACTTGCAAGAGGGGAGGATGGGCTCAGGGGAGAAGGGAAGAAGAACAGAGAGGGAAGGGGGTGGGGGGAATGCTACAGAACTGAGAAAAATAAGAGAAGAGGTAGGTGAAAGGGTGGTGAAGATGTTGGAGTGGTGACACAGATCAAGACACAGTGTACATATACACTGCTTTGTTAAATTGCAAAAAAATTCAATTCATGACTTAAAATTAAGATACGTAAGGGAAGGGGTAGGTTGGGAGGGATGAGTGAGAATGTTGAATGGGGTGACCTTGATCCAGATGCATTGTATCCATAAACTGCTTTGTTGAATGTTTTGTACACGTACATAAAGATACCAAAAGTAAAAACAGACAAACGAAAGGACTTGGGGCACGGCTCAAGAGTAAGGCCTTGAGTTCAATCCCTAGCATGAAAAAGGAAAAAGGTAGTTCCATGTAAACTAGTAAGTACTCATTAAGTAATTATTGAGATAACCTTCCTCATGAAGCTAGTGGTTAAGAGATTCTGCCTTTCCCAGAGAACACAGGAAACACTTGGGAGATGCAAAGAAAAGTAATTTCTATTTCCAAGGACTTCAGAATGAAGTGCTAAGAGCTAAAGAAAGGGTACAGAAAGAAAATTACATTGATTAGTTGATTGCATTGAAAGACATATTCACTCAAGCTTCTGGCCTCTGTTAATGGAAAGTCAGCATTCTCTTTTATACAACAGATGCTTGCTTTGGGGAGAGGGAGTGACTAAAAGTTCAAGGTACCACTTATTAAATGGTATAGCCTCTCTTTCTTCTTCACCCTTCCCCTTTTCCTTTGTTTCCATTGCATGTTATTTGGACCTATTTTTACCTAGAGAAGAAACAGAAATGGAAACACATATCACTGACCTTTCTAATGCTACTCCTGGTTACAATTTTTTTAAATTAAAGATTAAAACAGAATCCCTTTCTCCCAAATCCACACTCTATGTGATGGTAAAGCAAAATGCTGAATTAAGATATAATGCTCATACACTTAAAGGAGTACCCTCTGTTTTCTGAAACTGCCATTCTGAAAAGTCTCCACCCAAACTGGAAATGAATATGCCCTCACAGATGCTCATATCTGGTGAGGCTTTTTGGCAAGAGTTACAGATAATCCAATGCTGAATAAGCTCCAGTTTCCATGATTTATCTATCATTTCAAACCCTGACCTAGTAGCAGTAATTTGTAACAGTAATCTGGAATGTTCACTATGTGCTTGCAACTGTAAACTCATCAACTTATTTATCCTAACAATAACCATATGATGTTGATGTAGATAGTAATTTGGAAATACTGAAAGGAAAAAAAGTCAATACTCTTTCCTCTTTCAGTTACTATAAAAGTCACCAAGGAACATTTTATATTTCTTTTCTGTAGGTTCTGGGTGTTAGTATGCTCACCTCTGGTCCTCAACTCCAACAAAACAGGGACCCCTGACTACTTTGTCCCTTTATAGCAGGAAGTAGCTCCAGAAGAAACGACCTCTGCCCATTATCCTCCCCCCCATCCTGGTAGCTCCTATTTTTATTAAGCAACAGAGCAAGAAATGTTAGTATTATGTTCACCTGTGGACCTCGGCTCCACCCAGACCTGGGCACCCTCCCATTCCTGGAATTCCCACCATACAGCTGGCCCCTCCCTCTCTCCACCCAGACCCACCAGAACTCCCATCTCCCTCACTTAGTATCCCCCAGACTCTCCTGCTACCTGGATGGTGACGGAGGCCATATGCTCCCTCTTGGGGGAAATATGGCTCCTCTAATAAACCTTATAATAATCTTTCTCCTGTGCCTACCTGTGTCTGCATGGTCCCCTGGAATAGGTGTGTGGGATCCTCCTTCATTGGATCCTCCTTTGCTTGGTAACAGCACATTCTTTGGAACCTACTTGTTCTTCCTGTATGCATACAGATGCCTTGTTGGAATTAAATTAATCTGAACACACAGAGAGAAGACAAACGAAAAAGTGTTGGTAGTCTATTCTGGCAAATATCAAGATGGATGCTAGGAATAGCATTGACAAGTTGTAGAACACAGCTTTTTTTTTGTTATACTCTTTTCGGACATGGTCTTTTTACAAAGCAATATAATAATTCTTCGTAAATACTTAAAGCCATTTATTATCTAGAATTATATACTTAGTGTAAGATCCGCCCAGGAAAATGTCTCTTCTCTGTTTTCTTTCCATGTGAAACTGCATGTAGACCCTTTTCCTTTGTACTCTCTTCATGTATGACTTCATGAAGCCCTCCCTAGAACTCCCTACCAAATACCTGTAACCCAGGTAACTGGCACACCTGGGGGCAGTGGGCGGTCCCCCAGGCTTTCAGGTCACTTACTCATCCTCTGAGGTCACTTTCTCATTGGCTGTCCTCTTGCCTCCTTCTTGCCCTCCCCTGTATAATCTCTCTCCACAATTAGTTGGCTCCCTCTCTGCACACCTACACCTGGTGCAGACTGGCAGTTGATGTTCATAATAAACTCTCTTCTGCCTGAACCACATGCGGTCTCCTTTCAGCAACCCTTATACTTAATAGAGTAGTTTGTGTTGGTTTTTAAATTTTGTTTTATTGTTGCTTGTGTTGTGAGACAGTGGTCTTGTTCAAGTTAATCTTGAACTCAAAATCCTGTCAGTCTCCTGGGTGCTAGAATTAGTTGTATACATCATCATACCTGGCTATTGCTTTTGTGTTTATTAACTTTTTTTGTCAGAAGAAAGAGCCCAGGTTTGAGACTCTCACCCTTAACCCATGTCATTGTGAGCTTCCTTAAGGAACCCTTACCTCATCTAGAAACAATCACCTGGCTAGGATCAAAATGTGGAGGCAGGGAATGTCTCCAAAAACTTGTGCTGCACCAAAGGGGTTTGATACATGTTCACTTCCTTTGCTTTTTTTTTTTTGCTTACTCTTTTTGGCAAATATAGTTTTTAATCTCCCTAAATTCCATTGCTTGACTTCCTCAAGAAGCCAAATTAAATACAGACTCTGTCTCTTGACCTCTTCATGTTATTATTCCCATTGTTTCCACTGATTTCCAAATAAAGAAAATAGTGGTAACAAAGGCACAATTGTATTTTATAGCCAGAGAGATAATTTTTTTTTAAAAGAAAATAGAGATTACCAGTAGAATCTCTCATTAGTTCCCAGAATTGAAATATATTGTTTGGCCAGTCAAGTTATGTAGAAACTGCGTTGTGTTTAAGCAGATATGAGTTTTAGAAAAGATTTCTAGATAAGTCTTTAGATTTCTAGTCTTCATTAGCTGAATGACACTGGCTGAATGACTCCTCCTCTACCTTACAAAGGTGAAGAACAGACCTGACAGGTTGAAGCACTTGGTGCCGTGGTTGGATATTGTTTGAATGTGTCCCCAAAGATTTATGTGTTGGAAGCTTGGTTTTCATCATGGTAAAACTGAGAGGTAGCAGAAGAAATTAATATAGCTCTTACAGAATATGTTACTTCTTAGAAGTGTGGATTGTAGTTAGACACCTGTGGCTAAACCTGTAATCCTAGTTACTCAGGAGGATGGTTATTTGAAGCCATCCTAGGCATAAAAGTCTTTGAGACTGTCTCCAATTAACCAGCAAAATGTTGGACTGATATGGCATTGTTCAAGTTTCAAGTGGTAGAAGAATGGCCATGAGCAAGCAAAATGAACCAGAGTAATTGGTAATAGCTAGAAGAGAGAGAAGACAGAAAGACAGGAGGAGGCAGGAAAAGGGAGTGAATGCGAGAGAGGGTGATGGAGAGAGAGAGGAAGAAAGAGAGAAATGGTTACCAAAACCAGATCTGGCACCTGTCCACTCTTTTAATTGTTGTGGTTAGGATATATAATGCCCCCAACTGCTCATATTCCCAGCTGGTGGGTTCATGGCCCCTAGATGATTGTGGTATTTAGAGGTGGGGTCAGTCACTGGAGACAGGTCTCTGAAGGGTTTTTCAGACATGCAAAATACAATAGTTATAGGGTCATAGAGATTTCTACCCAGATGTCAAAGGAAGGCCTTGGAGGCCATGAGTGTACAGCAATGTGGACAACTCTTGAAAAGGTGATGTTATCAAGCTGTGAGAGTGAAACCTAAACTGCAGTGGAGCTCCTAGGAAATTGAAGATGCCAAGAACATGGGGTGGCTGCTGAGGAAACCCATGGGCAGTGAGCAGAGCCTCCCAAGTTAGAAACTATGGCTACAGCCATAGTCAGGGATGCCCAAGTCTTTTGGAGCTCACATCACATTGCATCATGTCTGAAATGCTGGACCTGGAGCTATAGGATTTCATGTTTTCCCTGCAGGGTTACAGTTTACTAATTTAATCTATGCCTCTGTCCTCTTTTAGAATGGGAATGTTATCTTATGCCATGAAATGTTGGAAGTACATAAGTTGTACAAGGGTTTACAACTGAGATTGCCTTGAATCTCAGAAGCAACTCTGGACTTTTACTTTTGAAGAATGTTTAAACTGTTAAGACTTTGGGGAGACTTTATGAGATAGACTTGCATCTCTGGGGGTCAGAAGTAGAACTGAAGTAAGGAGATTGAGCCTTCAGAATTTTCTGACAGCCATCCTGGGGCCTCTTGAAGGGAATTCTCCACCCATTGCTGAAAAGCCTAGAGGTGAGAGAGGCCATTCATTGAATGCAGAAGCCTAGCTCAAGGTGAGATAGAAGGGCTCTGGTTCAAAGAAATGCAGACGCCATAGCCTTAGGAAAGCGTTGCATTCAGAGAATGCTCTGATTCTGCATTGATTAACCCCCTAGCTGGCTTGAATCACTAGCTTCCTCTGAGTAGCCTCTAACCATACCCTATATGGAAGGTGAAGGCCTATCTTCCTCAGATGGAAAAGTTTAAAGTCTGGCATCTTGTCTTCCTGGTAGGGGACAGTGATGCCAATCTCTTCTCAGGTGATGGGCATGCCTGGATCCCTAGAGACAGGTGCAGGCACTTGGCTGATAAGTTATTGAACTTGTCTGTTCAGTTCCTGGGGGAGTGTCCTGTGACCCTGCCCCCTGGCCTGACCCTATTTAGACCAGGAGCAGCATAGGCACCATTATTCCATGTCACGTTTCTCTGTGTTTAAGTCCTGTGTCCTGGCTCCTGGTTCTTCTCTGGTCACCATGGCATCCCAATTCAGCTCTCCATTGCTGGTATTGTTTTTGTTCTTTCTTTCCTTTCTGTTTTGTTTCCTAACAGTGTTAAGTGTATTTGTGGGCTGCAGGCCTTTGTAAGAATTGGTTGCCTGCAGACTGCTAGAGCTCTAATAAAGACTCCAAGATTCCATCCTTCAAAATGAGGCTTCTCTGAATTCTCACCTTACCACAGAATGTTGTGGCTTAGATACAAAATGACCCTAAAGGCTCAACAGAAGGCTTGATCCCCAGGTGATTGTAAAACTAGAATTTTAGAGACCACACCCAAACTCAAGGAAATCTATATGTGAGGTCTGGCCACTCACCTCTATACACCAAATGGAGACATGGTAAAGGGCAGAGAAAGAAGATATATTACATGGCTTGAGTATACCATGGGAAGAAAATATTTTAGTCTCTCTTCAGCTGTCTTTGGTGTATACATATGGGGGAAAGATACGTGCATAGTTTATTAAGTAAATCTGATCAAAGTTTGGCCTGGTTGATCTTTTTTTTTTTTTTGGTCATGGGGCTTGAACTCTGGGTCTGAATGCTGCACTGTCTCTCAGCTCTTCAGCTCAAGGCTAGTGCTCTACCACTTGAGCCACAGCACCACTTCCGGTTTTCTGAGTGGTTTATTGGAGATAAGAGTCTCATAGAGTTTCCTGCTTGCGCTGGCTTTGAACCGTGATCCTCAAATCTCAGCCTCCTGAGTAGCTAGGATTATAGGAGTGAGCCACCAGTGCCTGGCTTATTTCAGTCCTTTATCTGGGGAGGGATTCTAGAGAAGTTGTTATTGTTGTCATCACTAACCATTCACTGCCCTTGTCATAATGATGTTATTGATCAGTCCTGTTCTTTCCAGACCCTAAGGTGGTTAAAAAGTGATTGCAAAGACAATGGCTTAGGGAAAGGACACAAATACAAAATGGAAGAAAGTGAAAATACTTATCCTTTATCCTGTTTCTAGTTAAGTTGTGGGTCTATGAAAGAAGTTAGTGCTCTTCAGCAAAGTGTAGCTTCTAAACATCTCTTCCAATGATGTTATTGAGAGTTGGGGTCTGGTAGGAGAATTCACTAGAAAGCATATCTTTGAAGGGTATATTTTGTCTCTAGCTTCAGCCTTTCTATTACTGGCCCTCATGAGGTGAGTAGCTTTCTTCTTCCATGATATTTTTGCCTAATGACAGTTACAAAAGTAATGCAATCAGATAGTCATAGACTGAAAACTCTCAAGGCTTTTCTCCTTCATGTTGTTTTTCATGTATTTGGTCAAAGCAGACAAGTACTCATTAGTAAACTGGATTCCTGTCTCATCATGTGATTCTTCCGACACACCATTTGTCATGAAGTGATGGGATCTGGGTGTCCCTATCGACACAGTGACATGCTGTTTGAACTTTCAGCTAACAAAACATTGAGCTAAGTATTTCTGTTTATAAAGTACCCACCATCAGACTTTTTGGTAGTATCAGAAAATGTACTAATACATTTGGTAAAATGTCAATGAAATGGTTTATAATATTGGACTTTTGTTATCTTCCAGATTTCCTCTAAGAAGTCATTTGTATCAGGTATCTGGTTGATCAGTATCTTGAAAAATGTGTAAAAAGAATAACCAAAATGTACAGTATTCAAATTGCAATATTTTGAGTTAGCTGGTAGATATTTCTTTTGGTCTGAGATGCTATAAAAATTGCCAAGACACTAATAGCTCTGTGAACCTAGAATGTTTTGGAACTTCTGGGATAGATCCTTCAGTTTCAGAGATTGCTATGAGAAAAAAACACACGTGTGTGAATTAGGGCAGTGCATACAGTTCAACAAGACTCAAGAGGCTAATGAAGGCCTGAGAAAATTGTGTGTGGAGGTAAAGCTTTACAAATTCAGATTTATCTTGTGCACAAAACCTTTGATAGTCCAAAGAAAAGCATAAAATATTTGGAGGAGGTAGGGATTTGCATTTCCCATAATAAACTAGAAGCTGCTCCTTCACTTTGAAGTGTGTTCCCTTTTGGCTTCTTGAAAGTTCCTATGCATTAACAATTTGTACTGATCTTCATCACTGATGAGCACCATTGTTTGGTGAGTTCTGATTAGCACATGAATACCCCACTGTGGGCCCAAGGGAATGCAAAGCAGACACATTTGCACTTGAATATCCACTTAACATTTGGGCTAGAGTTTGAAGTCTCAATCAATTTCCACATCCACCACTATTCTGCTGGGACTCTTGCCCAGATGTGAATCTCTTGGGATGTAAATGTCTTGGGCTCAAAGTTTTATACACCATTCATTGAAGAGATGTGGGACAGTGAGGAATAAACCGCCAAGAAAAATACATGAAGGTATGAATGCTTTGTTCCAGACTCCAAAGTGGCTTTCCTCTTCATCTAATTCTTTCACTTTTTTTTTAATCAAAGAAATACATGGCAATCAAGAGATCAAATATTATTGAAGGGCTTACAATGCAAAAGCAAGTGACTGTTGCTCTTCTCCCCTCTGAAACCCATTCTCTGAAGAAAACCTCTTGAAACTATTTTTTGCCTACTAGATTCATAATTATAGACAATTTGCTTATTATCTGCCTTCTTATTTCTTGACATGACATTAATTTTAGATCATAATTATTGATATCTTTGTTGAGTGAAAATCTTTTCTACTCAGAACTGTTTGGGAATCTATGAATTAACATAAAATAGTTTAAAAAAGGAAAAGTCATCATATATCTGGGAATATTTAGTAACCAGTAACACACTTAAACAGACAGAGGTGAAGGCTTATATACTAGCTTAACAAAATGTAGTATGGTTTAGGGTTTGAGTGGGAAGTGTAGAAAGTTCTACCATTATGCCCTGCAAATACATACATTGTTATCACATCAGAGGCTCTGTAACATTTCTGTTGCCTAGTGACTTCATACCTGTCAAAACACATTACTCACATACAATTATACATAGCACACACTTCATAATAATAAATGACTAGTCCTAGTTTACATATTTACAATGCTAGTTTCATTATTAAAAACCTGATTTACAGCTGGGCTCATGCCTGTAATCTTAGCTACTCAGGAGGCCGAGATGTGAGGACTGTGGTTCGAAATCAACCTGGGCAGGAAAGTCCACGAGACTCTTACCACCAATTAATCACAGAAAAAGCCAGAAGTGGTACTGTGGTTCAAGTGGTAGAGCACTAGCCTTGAGCAAAAAGGAGCTTAGGGACAGAGTTCAAGCCCCTAGGATCAGCAAAAACAACAACAACAACAATTTACTATAAAAATCATGCACTGGATTATACTGACAATCATCTTGTAATCTTATATTTACTATGTCTCTTGATTGTATAACTTTCCTTTCTGCTTGATTCATTCTCATGTCTCTCTGATGAGGAAATTTATGGATCTTGTGGGGTATGTGGCAAGACAATTGAGTCACAGATAAGAAAGTTCAGTTGTGTGTTAGTAGTTACTAACCCCAAGTCAAGAAGGGTAGGAGAAAATTTAGAACTGCCAATTTGGATATTGTAACCTGAAATTCAAGGAAGCTGGTACATCAGCATCCTAGGATTAAGCAATTAGTTTCAAAATTTATTTGCAGCTCGAGCTGCCTAGAAGAAATGCCAGGCTAGAAGTGAAAATAGATAACAGCAAAACTCTGAACCCTTTCTTCAGAATAACCATTTCCCAACTGGGCCCCGGTGGCTCATGCCTGTAATCCTAGCTACTCAGGAGGCTGAGATCTGAGGATCATGGTTTAAAGCCAGCCTGGGCAGGAGAGTCCGTGAGACTCTTATCTCCAATAAACCACTAGAAAACTGGAAGTGGCGCTGTGGCTCAATTGGTAGAGCGCTTGCCTTGAGCTGAAGAGCAGAGGGACAGCGCCCAAGCCCAGAGTTCAAGCCCCATGACCGACCAAAAAAAAAAAAAAGAATAACCATTTCCCAGATCCAAAACTAGGTTTATATCTAAATCTCCACATACACATTTTCTGGCTTCCTGCTACTTCCCTTTTCTATGAATCATAATATAGTAGGGACAAAAGGAAATAGCTTGAAAATTTCTCTCCCAAGTTTTGGCCAAAAATGTAAACAAATTTGTTTTTCCATTTGTATACATTTGATGTTTCTTCCTTTAACTGAGGGCCAGTGTTGTGACCAGAGCCAAGACTTATGGCTCTAATGATAGTGTTACCAAAAAGTTTAGGGCAGCTAAACAACCTTGGTCCTGGCAAGAGAAGAATTCAGGCAAGACATGAACATAGAAAAGGTGATAAGAAAGTTTATTAGAAAGAAATATGGAAGCTAGGCACCAGTGGTTTATGCCTATAATCCTAGCTACTCAGGAGGCTGAGATCTGAGAATCAAGGTTCAATGCCAGCCTAGGTGGAAAGTCAGTGGGATTCTTAACTCCAGTTGACCAGAAAAAAAAAATGCTAGAATGGGAGGTGTAGTTCAGGTGGTAGAGTACCAGCTTTGAGTGGAAAAAGCTAAGGGACAACACCAGGCCCTGAGTTTAAGCCCCAGCCACCAGAACAGAAGGAAAGAAAGAGAGAAAGGAAAAAAGAAAGGAAAGAAGGAAAGAGTCAAGGAAAGAGAAAGAAAAAAAAGAAGAGAGAAAGAAGGGAAGAAAGGAAAGAAAGAAAGGCACATTCTAGTTACCACAAATAAGGGAAATGATGCAACCTATGTTTCTTTGCTTCGGGCTTACTTCACCTAATTTAATTTTTTCTGTCTTTCCACTTTCTTACATATAGTTTAATATCATCCTCTCTGATGGAAGAATGGAATTCCACTGTGTATATATCATATTTTCTTGATCCATTCTTTCACTGAAGGGCATCAAGCAAACACACTGGATGGTAATATATGTGCATGTGTGTACATACATACACATATGCTAGGACATCAGAAGTTATTTCTCTAGACATTAATACAGTGAGACCAAAGGAGAATATTCACAGGAGCAGATCACAAAGGCTTAATAGCTATGATAGCATATGATCATATAAAATAATATTTTTCAAAATGAGCTCCAAGAAATGGAGTTCATTTTTGTCTTGTTTTTCAGTTTATTTGTCTTGGGGGAGGATACAGAGAAGATGGGACAAAAGGTGAACAAATAAGCATAGTACTCACTAGACAATATGGGGAAAAGGAACTATACAACTTGTGGGTGGGGATGGAGGGAAAAATGGGATGTTCCAAAGGTCATTAAAAAATTGTAAGATTACTAATTAATTCTTTTAGATTACTGTCCTCTTTCCTTCCTTCCTTCCTTCCTTCCTTCCTTCCTTCCTTCCTTCCTTCCTTCCTTCCTTCCTTCCTTCCTCTCTCTTTTTCTCTCACCCTCTCTCTTCCTCTCTTTCTCCTGTTTTTGTCTTTCCTTCCTTTGCTGAGAATCGAACACTGGGCTTCCTACATTCCAGGCAAGAGCTTGTAGTCACCAAGGATGGATGAGATTTTCCCTCAGCTCCCAGTTTCCATGAAAATTGAAGCGCTTGAGATCTACACCCTTGAAAAGCATTTCTTTTTTGGGGGGGGGGTCCGGTCATGGGGCCTGAACTCTGGGCCTGGGCGCTGTCCCTCAGCTCTTCAGCTCAAGGCTAGCGCTCTACCAC
>NW_012267220.1:35386175-35395358 GCF_000151885.1 Dipodomys ordii | reverse complement strand
CTTCTTTGCTTCCTTTCTTTTCTTTTTCTTTCTTTCCTTTCTCTCTTTCTTCTCTCTCTCTTTCTTTCTTTCTTTCTCCCTTCCTTCCTTCCTTCCTTCCTTCCTTCCTCCCTTCCTCCCTTTCTCCCTCCCTCCCCCTCTCTCTCTTCCTTCCTTCCCTTCCTTCCTTCCTTCCTTCCTTCCTTCCTTCCTTCCTTCCTTCCTTTCTTCCTTCTTTCTTTCTTTCTTTCTTTCTTTCTTTCTTTCTTTCTTTCTTTCTTTCTTTCTTTCTTTCTTTCTTTCTTTTCCTTCCTTCTTTTCTTTCTTTCTTGTTGTTCATGGGCTTAAACTCTGGGCCTAGGCGCTGTCCCTCAGCTCTTCAGCTCAAGGCTAGTGTTGTTAGTGTTGTACCACTTGAGCTACAGCACCACTTTTGGTTTTCTGGTGATTTATTGGAGATAAGAGTCTCATGGACTTTTCCTGCCTGGGCTGGCTTTGAAAGGTGATCCTCAGATCTCAGTCTCCTACTTAGCTAGGATTACAGGTGGGAGTCACCGACGCCCAGCTATTGATTAATTTTCAAATGATATTTTAAATATTCAAATGGCAGTAAAAAGGTCCCCCACCCCTGTAAAGTATCATTGACAACATTGAACATGTTCCTATAGAGTGATAAATAATTGCCTGCACTCCCATTCTGCCCTTTGACTGAGGTCACCCAGCAATAAGAACAGGAACTATCAGCTAAAACTTAAGGTCAAAATAAATTAGAGTAGCCTAACAGTAAAATATAAAGCAAAAACAATATAGATCTCAAAGATGCAGCTTAAAATGTATGCATGTCTTGTTAAAGATAGAACAAGAGTCTCTAATTCCTATTTCATGCAAGGGGAAATGTTTCTTATTCTTTCTTCCTTTCTTCCTTTTCTCTCTTCTGTGTGTCTCTCTCTCTTCTCCTTCTCTCTCTCTCTACTCCTTTAACTGTGCTCGTTACACTAATATAAACCCTTGTTAAAACTTAAAAAAAGTCTCTCTTATACTGCATTCAACTTCTGAAAGTGTGTAGTATTTGTACTAGCAAATAATCTTCCATCTCACCTCTGACTCATGCTTACATTCTTTTCTGTGGTACAGTTAAGAACTGGCTCACTGTGCCAGAATAATATTACCCTTCTTTCTCTGGGATCACCTTAGGACTCCAGCAGCCACAGTTTCCCAGAGACCATCTTGGAAATTTTAAATTTAAATTTAATTTAATTTAAAGATTTTATTTAGGATTTGGTTTGGAAAAGACAAGATATCAAAAGTTAGAATGTCAGAAGATTCAAACACTTGCTCAAATATGATCATAGGTAAAACAATACTTGGTTTTCTAATTAGTCAATGTGGCAATAAGAAGATTTTAAAGGTAACTATAGAAGGTAGTGTAATTGATTTTAAAACTTATGGAAAAGCTTAACTCTTTTAATGGTAAAAAAAAAAACAACAACCTAACAACCCTCTTTTCTCCTAAATAATTGAGGACATAATAAAGACAACACAGGAAATTTTTGTGATAAGACACAGAATGTGTTTCCTAGATAGGTTACTTAAAAGGTAAAGTAAAATCTTTCAAAACATGTTTTTAAAGGCAGACCAACTGGATCCCAGTGGTTCATGTCTGAAATCCTATATCAGAAGGCTGATATCAAGAGGATAATAAGTGTAAGTCAGTTCTGGCAGAAAAGTCCTCATGATTCCATTTCCAAAATGATTAGCAAAAATTGGACTGGAGGTATGGCTTAAAGTGGCAGTGTATCAGCCAAACAAGCAAGCTGAGCAACTATGAGGCTTTAAGTTCGAACTCTCAGTACTATTCTCTCCACCCCCAAAACATATCAGACCAAAGACCCAGGAAACTTAGTAATTTTAAGAGAGAAAGTTGAAGTTGTATTATTCATCTTGAAGTTTATGTTTAAATCTTACAAGGAAATTTCTTCAATCTTAGCAGCTTCATTCAGATAAGAATATCTTTATAAACCTTTTAGAACTTTCTATATCCTATACTTCCCCCCATTCTATATCAATATCTAAGTAATTCTTAAACTATTTTCAAACAAGAGTACTCTCTTTTTACCCCTAACAAAAGTAAATCTTACAATTACCTTGCTTACAAAGGTGTTCTTTTCAGTTTATTTCTTGTAGTTCTATCTGTATTTTTATCCACCTGCAGCTATAATTTTATAGAAAAGTAGGAAGTAGATGGTTATAAGTTGTCTGTTGTAAAGTAGCAATTTAGTATACTATTTTATGCCTAGAAGTATGCTTCTTTACAGAAAATTCATTTTTAAGATACTTATTAACAAATATTTTTAGTCTCTGTAGAAATGGGAAGACAAAAATATATAAACTTAGATTTAGACTTAGTAAAAATGTTTTAGAAGTTTCTTAGAAATGATTTAGATTTTTGCCAGGCACCGATGGCTCTTGCCTGTAATCCTAGCTACCTAAAGGGCTGAGATCTGAGGATCATGGTTCAAAACCAGCCAGGGAAGGAAAGTCTGTGAAACTCTTATCTCCAATAAACCACCAGGAAACTGGAAGTGGTTGAGTGCTCGCCTTGAGCTGAAGAGCGGAGGGACAGCACTCAAGCCTAGAGTTCAAGCCCCATGACTGACAAAAAAAAAAAGAAATGATTTATATTTTTAACAAATATACATATATTTTACTTAAATTAACATATCTTATACCTATATAAGTTTCAAGTCACTACTAAAATTTTTATACTTTCAGGAAGATATATAAAATATAATCATTATTTAAATAAGCTTGCCAGAACAATGATTAATTTCATTAAACTCAAATGTAAGATTTTTTTGTTTGTTTTCTTTTGTTTTTTTTTGTTTTTCGTGTAAGTACTGGGTCTTAAACTCAGTGCCCTTCCTCTTGCTTGGCTTTTTTGCTCATGATGTTTTGCCACTAGAGTCACACCAGCTTGGTGCTGGTTAATTGGAGAAGAGAGTCTCACAAGCTTTTCTGCCCCAGCTGGCTTCAAACTTTGATCCTTAGATCAGCCTCCTGGTAGCTAGTATTATAGGCATGAACCACAATGCTCAAATTTTAAGTTTTATAATCTTAAACATCCTGTAGATCCTAGTTCATTTCAGTAATAAATTAATAGAATAAAATTGTGCAACCTCATTATATTTAATGCTGATATAATCCTGAAGACATACTAATTTTATGAAAACAAAATTGCAAACTGTTCTTATTTACCCAAAATAAGATGACTTTGAAAAGCATTCTGGTTACTTTCTATAAAATATTCTATTACATTTATAGAAATCCCTATTTTTCTCTAAGCAAATTAGATGGGTTTTGTAAATTAGGTTGACAATACCATCTGGAGGTAGGAAAATATCACATATGCTTAACATATGTCCACACATATACATAAACAGAGACAATACAAGAAGAGGTCTTGGGGCTTCATTCTAAAAATTTACCCATGCATTCAGCATAAACACAGTAATATAAAACTCACTAGTTTATATAAGAGTTCTCAGATTTACTCCACTTTATGTTTTTATCTGAATTATGTTTCAAGCAGATGGAACAAGTTAAAGCTATCTGATCATTCTGATGGCTAGCTTATTTATTTTTATTTTTATTTGTTAAAACAGTATTTCAGGAAGAGACAAGAGTTTCATGTTCTCCAATGTATTATCTTACTATGAATTAAATTTTGGACAAAAGAATGAGAAAGCCTTAAGTAGTCATGTGAATATCGCCAAAGTCTACCTGGGATATGAAATACCTAGCCTGTTTCTAAGTATCCTTTTTAGCCTCTGGTGGCTGCTTTTTGGGGTCCCCAAGTCCATTGAGAACCCTCCAATTGCACAGAGAACTTAAAGCTTGAGGACTACAGGGAATCTGGGGGTTCAATGGGAAAAGAAAGATCAGCAGCTTGATAGACTCTAATTTTCTTCAAAGAAAACATGAGTTATTATTCTTAGTAAAGT
This sequence comes from Dipodomys ordii, assembly GCF_000151885.1. NCBI lineage: Eukaryota > Metazoa > Chordata > Mammalia > Rodentia > Heteromyidae > Dipodomys > Dipodomys ordii. The sequence goes on along the minus strand of NW_012267220.1, from coordinate 35,391,378 downwards.
TGTATTAGTAAGAAAGGAAATGGACAGCAAAGGCCTGATAGTGGTAAAATAAGTAGTCAGCATGAATTAAAAAAATAGGGGAGGTACTTAACCAGAGAAGACTTAGATTAAAAAAAAAGTTCTAGGTGGTAGAAGATTTACGTCTAAAAGATAGAGAAAGAAATTGTAATTTGGAGCTGATGATAGACCAGGTTTTAAAAATATCCAGTTTCTGGTCCTTTTTAAAAATTTCAGAGGTATGTTCTGAAATTGACCAACCCTATAGTTTGCCAATCCTCTGGCCTAGGATTCTGGTATTGATCAAATTCGGTGATTGATCTCTTTCAGTGTTCAATCAGCTACTTGGTAGTTTATTATCTATGGACACACTAGGAAGGAATAGGGGACTAGGATCCTAAGCCTTGTCTAGAAGAGTTTTAAGATTATACAGGAGAAAAATTAGAGAAGGGAAAAAGAGGAATGTGTTGTCAGGCAGTCTTGATCACACTGTGCTTAGATCATTGGCCTAGGTCTGATTCTGGGGGATGTTTGCAGGTATTAGGTTATTATTGCCAAGGGGTACAATTTTGTTTCTGCCACAAGGTGATTGCTTCTACTTGACATGCATTTGTTTGGTTGTTTATTCATTGCTTTCTTGCAAACTAATTTTCAAGGAACTCATAGGCAACTCAAGTAATGACATTAAAAACTGTCAGACTGATTCAACTACACTGTTTGGAAGTTGCTTCTTTACAGTAGGGAGAAAATTGTTAACTAAACCAGAGGTACTGAGCTTAGAGCATATGGGCTTAAGAATGTGCCTAGATTCCCATGATTAAATGATCTCTCTGCAAGGCTTACAGTTCCTGGATTCTTGGCAATGTCCTAGTTATCCTTATCTTTGATGCTGTTAGCCACAAAGTAGAGCAACGGAAGTTAGGTATAGTGCAAATCAACCTTGAATTTCTAGTTTTTAGACAGAAACTGCCTAAAATACGAACATATCTATTGGTAGAATTGAGTAAGAATTCAACTCAAAGTTGATGGTAGGAAAGGAGCCAGCTGCATTTCCAAATGAAGAATCAATGCTTTTAAAAGGAGCAGCTTTCACTCCCTATTACATTACCAATAAGTAAGGTTTACGGAAATTGAACATAAAAGGGAATGATTGGCGCTTCTGAGCATGCTTGTGAGCAGGATAATTAATCTAGCTTTTCTTTGATTATTACTTGCAAGGTTATTCCTTTTTTTACATATTTATAGGTGTCTTCGGATAAATAGATGAGATGCTGTGGTGGATAAAAGGGTAAGTAGATTTGGGGGTTTTATTACCATTATGCTTTTGTCCTTGTAAAGACTTGAATTCTAAGACAAAGAACATTGTTTTATTCAATCACTGTTTAGTTACTTTTGATAATAAACTCAGGCTTATATATGCTAAATATGCATTTTATTGCTGTGCCACAATTCCAACCTGAGATTACTGTTTTTGGTTTCTTTTTTCCTCCATGTAAACTATTTTCACAGAATGGTAGCCAACCTAAATAATAACATTTAAAAACTATCCTACCCATCCAATTATACTGTTTAAGACTTGCTTCTTTACAACAAGGAGAAAATTTCTAACTAAAGCCAGAGATCCTATGCTCTGGAGCCTAGGAACATGAGATTTTGCCTTCTGAATGTTTATATAGTACTTTACAAAGTCGCAGAATAGTCATATTATAGTCAATTAACCTTTGGAGGAAACAATCTTGAAATAGGTTCTATCATGTCCTAAATGTTAGCCTGCTACAAGCTTATTTCCTAATTACCTGTCAGAGGTTTGAGAGAGGATCTGATCATCAGTTTCCTCAGTGAGTAGGTCTCTCTCCAATGGACTTACTGGAGAAATGGTTTAGACTTCTGTGACACTTGGATAGTGCTACAGCTCAGTTCAAATTTAAAAATAATTATATAAGTAAAATAATTTTGAGCTGTTGGGAATTACAAACAGGAGGGCAAGCATTTCAATAGCTGCATCAGTTCTCGGAAGAAGGTAAGAAAAGCGGGAACTTACACGTGGAGAAGGAACAGGGCAACATGACCAGTGAAGTTAACAAAAGAATGACTAACCAGACTCAAAGGATCTACATCAGGAGTTTGATGATATCCTTTTGATATGTGTCTTGGGCCAGTAATGTAATTATCCAGGCATCTATGTTGTTTCAGATGCTTGAAGCCAAAGGGTAAAAGTGACTGAAGTTCACATTCCTGGAATCAAATGGAATTGTTTTCTGCTTCCGAAATGACTACCTGACTCCATGTTGAGGCTTTCTTTCAACAGTGGTTTCATTTTAATTTTCCTTCTATTTTCATTTCACTAATAGAGCATTTACTTCTTTCTAAAAAAACAAAACCCAAACAGTAATAATTCCTTTCTTTTTTTATTTTTTTTTATTGTAAAGATACTATACAGAGGATTACAGTTACATGAGTGAGGTAATGAGTACACTTCCTATTGAACATTGTTACCCCCTCCATTGTTTTCCCCCTACCATCCCTTCCCTCCCTACCTTCCCCGAGGTTCTTTTTTTTTTTTTTTTTGGTTGTGATTAAGTGATTACATAATTTCCCGAATTTCACAGTATTGTGGAATAATGATGCTCATTTAAAGTCACAAGTTCATTCTAACTTTCCTGGAGCAAATTGTCTATCGTAATAATTCCTTTCAAAGTTGAGCACAGTGATGTGAACTTGTGAGTTTAGTGCTTTGGAGGTTGAGTCAAGAGGATCACAAGTCCAGGATGAGTCAGATAGTAAGTCTGTGTCACAGAAAGCAAACAAACAAATATTTCTGGTAATTATAAAAACTTTTCCATTGTTAATGTAACTGTACCCCATCTGTACAGTATCTTTACAATAAAAATATATTTTAAAAAAGGAGGGGCTGGGAAGGTGGCTCAGTGGTAGAGCGCTAGCCTTGAGCTGAAGAGCTGAGGGACAGCACCCAGGCCCAGAGTTCAGGCCCCATGACCGGACTCCCCCCCCCAAAAAAAGGAAAAACTATAACCAAAAGGGCAGGCGGTATGGCTCAAGTGGTAGAATACTGGCCTAGCATGAGTGAAGGAGGCTTTGGGTTCAACACTCAGTACTAAATAAAAGGATTTTCTTTTCTTTTTATTAAAAAAGATAATATAAAAAATAAACTTTTAACCTAAAAAAAGCTTTTCTAAAGTGAAGAATCCATAGTTGTGACCATTCATGGTTAAAGGAATACTCATCCCAAATATAACTCAAGAAACCTTTTATGCTTAGCCATCCACTCAAAATACATTTCTGAAGAGAGTGAAGGAAGTTCAGTGTTTGTGGTAAAGTCACTGTTAAAGAAAAGAGGAAAGTAAGTTGCCAAAGACAGTAAGAATAAAATTCTGATTCCCTCTCATAACTGAGGCACCTTTAATTGATATGAAGTAGACAGGCAGAAATAGACATTGAAATAAAATGAACCAGTAAATGGGTAAAGTATCACATTAAATGCATTTTCCTATGCATCTTTCCTGACATTACTGTTGACACATGTATTAACATTGGTAGTTGGTCTACCTCTTGGTATATCAGCTATCAGTCCCAGCCTGGACTTTTACAAACCTAGAGGGTATTCGGATGCTTCATCTATATATCTACAATTGCAATTTGATGTATGTGACTGCCCTCAAATCACCATCTTGGCTTTGTGGATACATTATTAGGTAAAACTATTCCCTATCCTTGGTTCCTGGAAAAGACTTCCCATTTCTTAAAAAAATCCACAATTATGTGCATAAAATTATCATAATTAGTCTACTATTACTCGTAAAAACCTAAGCCTGGGAGCTTTGAATGCTTTGCTGCTTGGCCAGGTTGATGCCCTCACACTATTTTGAAGACTATACTATTGATTTTGCTTCAGTGAATCACACTCTGTCAAAACTCGTCTGTTATTCTTTCATCCTGAATTCTTCTTTGATGAAACAAGAACCTGTATCTACTGAGGCAGTTACAGGCCCACTAATCCAGATGGGTGATACTGAGATGGGAATTGCCAGCACTACAAAGACAATGATACAAGAAAGGGTTTGAATGTAGAACAACATATGAGAACTGGCACCAGCTGGCAAGAATATTTGGATCTCCCATCCGTCTATAGCCCAAAGCTGGGCCCTTAGCAAGTGGAAAGCAGAGAGAACTACTTTTGACTTCCAGAGCCAAGCTCTTACAGCACAAAAAAATAACACTACAGAAGAGCTGCACAAAAGAAAGCAGTCAAAAAAACCCATCAAAGACAATGGTTATCACTGGGAAAAGACTGATCCTCTAAAAATAAATCCAACTTTTGGATAATGTCCCTTAAAAAAATAAAACACAAGCTTTTCTTGACATTGTTCAGCCAGACTTTGAGTATAATCCTAGGATTATACTGGTAAGGACAATTCCTCTTTGGGTTGGGCAGAAGTCCCAGGACCCCCACTGAAGTCTCTGGAACAACAAATGTCCTGGCCCATCCTTCTTACTGCTAACAGTTTGGGGCAAGGATTCTCTCCACCCATTTAGGTCTGACTGGTGGGGGGAACTATGATTTAAATGACAGACTAGTAAGAGTTTCTTATGGTTATGGGAATAGTCAGTAATGAGTAGCAGAGATGCAAGGTTATATGTGAATCTAACAAAAATGAGGATGGTTTAGAGCTTCAGTGGGGAAATAGAGAAATATCTATTGGTCTTATTTACACTACTGGGAGCTGAATTTGCATTTAACAGCCCTAAGGGTTATTCTTCCCTCCCCCTCACCCCTCAAAAAATCTTTTGGAGTGGGGTCAATGCCAGTTTTATTTTCTAGAGCTCTGCAGAAGTCTAGACCATGTTTCCTTCCATGGCAGTTGATTGTTTAAAAGTTTTCAGTTTAAAGTATTTTTTTTCCCAGAGCTGAGGACCGAACTCAAGGCCTTGTGCTCGCCAGGCAGGCGCTCTTCCACTAAGCTAAACCCCCAGCCCCTAAAGTAATTTTTATACCACGTTGGTGGACTGTTATCTCTATCAGAAGTGTGCTAGCAGGCCATGCTCTCCTTTCTTTCTCCATTTACCTTTTTTTTTCTGACATTTGTTCTACTAGTTTTAGCTCTTTTACTGGCTGATCTTACAACTTTGAATAGTGTACTCTAAACATTAGTTCTCCCTTATTTGCAATATCTAGTATATGTATGAG
>NW_012267220.1:35384572-35386125 GCF_000151885.1 Dipodomys ordii | reverse complement strand
AGGTTTTTTCTTTTTGCTTATGTGGTGCTGAGGAATCGAACCCAGGGCCTCGAGCATGCAAGGCAAGCGCTCTACCACTGAGCCACCTTCCCAGCCCCTTGAAAAGCATTTCTGATTGTCTTACGAAAATGAGTCTCAAAGGTGCACAATTTTAGTTTTTAGTTTCAGTATAACAGTAGAAATAGGAAGAAACAGAGACAGACACATTATTCCCCAGGCGGTAATTGAGAATTAAATTTTAAATGGCAGTTCCTATTTATGGCTTTTGTACTTCCCTAGGCAGATACACATGTTCTTGACAGTATGGCAATTCCTAGTCTTTAGAAAATGCTTTGGGTGACTAAGATGGGTGAAGCCCACCCTAAAACACAGTTTCCTTTAAGATTTCCTTTTGCACACCCAGATGTCATTCTTTCTATTTCTAGCTATACATGAAGAGTTTCCAGACTTTTACTATTTTAAAGGAGAAGGCAAATTAATTAGACCACCCCTTATATGTCTCCTAATCATATAATTATGATTAAAAAAGATATGATGGGAGGGGAGCTTACCTGCTTTTTCAGTATACTCCCTGGTTTTAACTTCTGATTCTGGCCTTTTTTGGAATGTGTTAAAAAAGTATTTCCCTGTCCTCACATTGATATGGCCTTCCTCAAAAGGACATGCAGATAGAAAGGGCATTAACAAATTTCTAGGAATGTTGTATCTTCTAGATTTCCTGAAATACTATATTTATACATTAATATCGCACTAATACCATTTACTTAAACAAATTTTGGTTAGTTAGGTATCTTCACTTTGTACCTGGACAAAACTTTTCATGGAATTTATCATGTTAAAAAAAATCCCATAGCAGAGTGTTGATGATTCAGATATGTCATCCTATCTATTCAGGAGGCTGAAATCTGAGGATCATGGTTTGACGTCGGCCTAGGCAGATAAGTCTGTGAGACATTTATTTCTAATTAATCAGCAAAAAGCCAGAAGTGGAGGTATGGCTCCAGCGAAAGTACCAGCAGTGAAGGAGAAAGCTGAGACTGAGCTCAAGACCCTGAGTTCAAGCTCCAGTGCTGACATATACAAATAACAGTTATTTTTAGCATTTATTATAAGAAGGAAAATGGAGTGGACAGGGAAAGGATAGAAAAACAACTAAACCTTAAGATATATCTTTCTGTATTATATTATACTTGTTCTTGATTTTAGAGCTCTAAACTCACAGAGAGCAGTAAACTGTTTACTCTCTAACCACACACACACACACACACACACACACACACACACACAATCACACAATCATACAGAGAATTGTAAACAGCCCTATTACAGACCTTACCCAACATATGCTAAAGCAGCGGTGTATAAAGTCCAGCCTACAGGCTGTATAAAGCTCTCAAAATTATAGACACATATGCTTCTTCTTGGCTGGTAGGACACCTTCCAGCACTGATTAATTTTCTTTCTTTCTTTCTTTCTTTCTTTCTTTCTTTCTTTCTTTCTTTCTTTCTTTCTTTCTTTCTTTCTTTCTTTCTTTCTTTCTTTCTTTCTTCTTT
>NW_012267220.1:35350247-35383754 GCF_000151885.1 Dipodomys ordii | reverse complement strand
ATCCTGCCCATGCAATTGTAACCCCTCTGTACAGTATGTTCACAAATAAAATGAAATAAAATTAAAAAAAAGAAAGAAATGTACGCATTATCCTGCCCATGTAATTGTAACCCCTCTGTACAGTATGTTCACAAAAAAAATAAAATATAAAAAAATAACTTTTTTATTGTAAAAATAATGTACAGAAGGGTTACAGTTACATGAGTAAGGTAAGGAGTACATTTCCTATTGAGCATTGTTACCTCCTCCTTTGTTTTTCCCCTACCATCCCTTCCCTCTCCACCTCCCAAATGCCCCCCTCCCTGCAAGTTGTAAAGTTCATATTCAACAGTGTCTTGTACATCTCATTGTTACAATAGGTCAACCTGTATCCTTGTTTCAGCATTTTGTTATTTCCCTCCCCCTCCCCAAATTAGAAAAATGTATATATAAGATTCAGGGCACCCAACTCAAATACAGTGAAAACAGGGGTTATACCGTGGGGGAAGAACATACAAGAGAAACAAAAAAAATCACATAGTACATTTTAGATACGTTAAAAACAATAGCAAGAAAGAAAAAACAAGTTGTGTCCCTATCTTAGGGTTATTTTCACTTAATGTCATCTTATATGAACACTAATTCTTGTTTCAACAATTTTAACCTTTTAATTCTTTAAGACTCTACTTTCTATGATTATATACTATTTTATTTCCTTTCTGTTTCCATTTCTGTAATTTTATTTTGTCATCTTCAGATGGTTCACATTTACTTTCTCTTTTGCTACCATGAACTTGAGTTTAAATCTTCAAACTCAATAAACAGCTCTTAAATTTTTATGACTAGGTAAATGCTACTAAATTCAGATCTGTTTCCAATGGATGTTAATAGGATTTCTAGAAAGGAGGTATGTTCCCATATGTAGACTGTCATTCACACAAGAATGTTCATGGATCCAAGAATAAGTATTTTTAAATGGCCATACTACCAAAGGTGACATACAAATTCAATGCTATCCTCATCAAAATCCCAGTAATTCTATTCATCAAAATTCTAGTAATATTATTCACAGATTGAGAATTTATAATTCTAAAATTCACATGCAAATAAAAAAGCTGCTGAGTAGCCAAAGAAACTGAACAAAAAGAACAATGCTGAAGGTATTACCCTATTTGACTTCAAACTATATTATACTATAGTAATAAAGACAGCATGATACTGGCACAAAAATAAACAATAAAGACCAGTAAAATAATAGACCCAGAAGTATCCTAAGCAGGCATTACTATCTCTTGGTAAAGATTTCAAAAGCATACATTGGAGAAAAGAGCTTCTTTAATAAGTGGTACTAGAAAACTGAATATCTACATGTAGAAGACTGAAATGCAGTCTTTCTTCACCTTGTACAAAAATCAACTCCAAATGGATCAAAGGCCTTAATGTAACATCTGAAGCTTTGAAGCAACTAAAGGAAAACAGAGAAGAAACACTTCAAGATACACACAAAGAGAAAGGATTTTCTAAAAATAACTCCTACAGCTCAAGAAATAAGAGCAAGAACTGACCAATGAGACTAAAGCAAGTTAAGAAGCTTCTGCACATGAAAAGAAACAACCATTAGAGTGAATGGGAGAAACTCTTCATCAGATATTCATCAGAATGTTAGTATATAGAATATGTAAGAAACAACATTTTAAACACAAAGACAATAAAATAATCCAATTAATAAATGGGCAAATGAACAGATGCTTTTCAAATGAAGAGTACAAGCTCCTATATGATTCTGTCATACCACTTCTACATACACACCCCAAAGTATCAAAGCCAGCTTACTGAAGTATCTGTATACCCATGGCACTATTCACAGTCTCTCCTGTTTCCACTCTGTCTTAAGCTCTAGCTCCAGTTCTGCTTGTTCTGATTTATTGATGTGCACACACAGTAGGGCCCATTTATCTGAAGAGTCCTTCCCCTCACTGGGAGAGGATTTTGTTTTTAAATAATTTGTTCAATGAATTTTTAGACTTTTTTTTCCTCTTTGAACTGTCTTTCTAGGACACTTATTAAGTGGATCTCCTATATTAATATTTTTCTTCATTCTTTTAAAAATTTTTTTCTCCTGTTATATTTTTGTAGCATTCTTCTAATATGATCATTGGTAATTCTGGGGATTTATTCCCAGGCTCGCTAGTTATATTAAACCTCCAAAGCCTCTTATTATCAAATCATCTTTATTTCCTCCCTCCCTGTTTCTAGTTCTTGAACTTAGTGCCACATGCTCTTGGGTTCATTGGTTCTAGTTGGTGCTCTATCTCCTGTGCTTTACAACATTCTTATTTTCTATGCTTTTAAAAAATGCTTATTTCAGTTGGTTTTAATGCAATATTTTAAACGCCTTTCTCCCAGAGTTGCTTCTGGATTTATTTATTTACTTACTTATTATTTACTCTATTCAGAATAATGATATTTTACCTCTTCTTATTCTTGGTGATTTATGGTGGGTTTGTTCACACTTAGGTAGGAAGCTGGTGCAGCTGCATAGACATCTTCTAAAGAAATGGCAGTGCTGAGAAACCTGGTTTCTGGTATGCTTCTCCTTCCAGTAGGGATTATGACACTGACTCTTCATGGGACCAAGCTGGGTCAGAGTCTTGCTCTGTTGCCCAGGCTGACCTTGAACTCAGGATTCTATCTCAGCCTTCCAAGTGCTAGAATTACCAGCAGGAACCATCATGCCTAACTACAAACAGGGACTTTCGATTGGCAGGATTTAATTTAGCTGAGTTGAGAGGGAATGAGCTGTAAGATGGAGGCCTCTTCCTTCGATGCTAGAATGGAGACCTTATCCTGGGTCACCAATACTCAACCTAGAAACCTCAATTTTCCCCCAAATGTATCTGCTTTGTCGGGGGAAACTCTGGATAGTCCTTGGTGGTAGTAAATGTAAGCTAATTAACTTTTTTAAGTTGCAACTTGGGATTGTAGACAAAATAGACAAGCCCTAAACAAAATAAGAACCCATAATATATCTATGCATGTTATAACATAATGCAGTAAGATGAAAAAGCTGTTTATTTGAAACCTTATGTTACTCTGTAATATTTACTATTCTGTTACACAAATGATGTTATTTATATAAAAAACAAATTCATACTGGCAATAAATAGTAATTAGCCATAGATTAATTAAATAAATAATACATGTAAGAAAATAGAATAATATTCTTATAATGTTTCTATTCTCTGATGCAACAATGTTTAACCTTTTTAAAAAGTATATATCATATATTTAAATTTTATTGGTTATATTAGCGTTTGTCCTTAAAATATAGACATATTTTGAAAATGAACATAACTATCATAAGAATAGCTAAGCAAGTATTATGTATCTTTAATAAAATAATGATGTATTGTCTCAAGTATATTTACATTTTTTGTTGTTGTGCTGTCCTGGGGCTTGCACTCAGGGCCTGGGTGCTGTCTCTTAGCTTTTTTGCTCAAGGCTATGCTTTACCAGTTGAGCTACAGATCTAATTCTGTTTTTTTTTTTTTTTTTTTTTGGTGGTTAATTGGAGAAAAGAATCTCACAGATGTTTTTCCTGGACTGGCTTTGAACTGTGATTCTTAGATCTCAGCCTCCTGAGTAGCTAGGAGTACAGGGGTGAGCCACTAGTGCCCAAATATATTTGGATATATTTATTCTTTTTGTAACTTGCTTCAGCTTTTTATGACTTCCTCCTAATAAAACTGAATTCAATCAAATTAATATTCACTGAATGGTAACTCTGTGGACCAGGTGTCAGGTCAGTGATAACATCAAGCACTCTGTCCTCTCATCAAAGGCCTTTGACAATCTAAGAGTTTACTTACTAGCAATGGCAGGAGTTTAGAGTTGTAGGAATTAGGTTTCAGTTCCTCAAAACTTTCATTCTCATTGTACCCATGGGCTTGTTCTAGCTGACCAGCTGTTGTCAATTGATCTTCTCATCTGTAGCTTCATGTTTTACATTTCCCATGTCTAAAATGTCCCTCAGTTTTAAACACTGAAGCACATTAGATATCACTCTAAGTTAAAGCTCTCACAGGGAAAATGCTTTTAGAGTATAAAAGTAATTTGAATTTTTGAAATAAAAATCTAAATTCTAAGCTGGGAGCTGATGTCTCACACCTGTAATCCTAACTACTCAGGAGGGTGTTATCTGAGGATCAAGGTTTGAAGGCAGCCTGGACAGAAAAGCCTTGAGACTCTTATATCCAATAAAACTACCTAGAAAAAGCCATAAGTGGCACTGTAGCCTCAAGCAGTAGAGTGCTAGCCTTGAGTACAAACAGGCTCAGGGAACGCCCAAACCCTGAGTTCAAGCCCCAGGACCAAGAAAAATAAATAAATAAATGAACCCTAAGATATATATTTAAATGTATTTTTTCTTTCACGCATTTGTTTCTACTGCATTTATAAGATTATTTCTTTGTTGCTTTGTATGTCCCTCCCCCACAATATAATCCCTGCTTTCACTGTATTTGATGTGGGTATAATTTGTGGAGGGGAAGGAAAAACAAGTCGTTTAAATAAGGATACAGGTGGACCCCTTGCAACAATGAGAAGTTGTCAAGTTGAAAATGAACTTTACAACTTTGGTGGGGGGGGCAGAGGATTGGGGGGGCAGAGGCTGGGAAGAGATGGGAAGGGTAAACAAAGGAGGAGGCTACAATGCTTCATAAGAAATGTACTCATTATCTTGCCCATGTAAATGTAACCCCTCTGTACAGTATGTTCACAATAAAAAATATATAAAAAATAAAATAAAATAAATAAAAAATAAAAATAAAAAAATCCTAAATTCTAAATAAGTTATAGTTTCATTGATGGACTGAAGAAGTGCCAGGTAACTTTGTTACTCTCTTGTGGAAGTGATGTTTTTGAGTTTATAACAGTCTTCTTTCAAAAAAGTTAGTTTTGCCTTAATTATTTTCCTCATATTGTTTAGCATTGTATTGCAACCGACATGTAACACTGAACAATATAGGTGCATATTTTCTTGGGGTTCCTTAAGACCTCTTCATACTTCATCAAACTGTTGTGAAGAAACACAATATATAAGTCTTGGCCTGCACTCTCATCCCCAGTGCATTTCCGGACAAAAAGAGCCGTCTTCATGTTCATTGCTTCATTATTCACAATAGCTAAATTATCAAAACAACCCAGATACCCTAGAATAGATGAGTGAATCAAAAAGAGTACATATGCAAAAAGGAATTTTACTCATCTATTATTAGGAATAACATCATGCTATTTGCAGGAAAATGGTTGTACTTAGAACAAATTATGTTAAATAAGGTAAGCCAAGCTCAAAGAAACAAACAGGGCCTGTATTCTCTTGTATGTGGAAGTTAGATCTAAAATATAACTGAACACAATAACCTAAATACCATTCCAAGCATTCACACACAGTCAGACCAAAGGAGGATACCAGAAGGGGTATCCACAGGTATAACTCCCCTGAGAATGGCATAACTGTCCTGAACAGGTAAAGTCCTAGTTATCAAAACAAATTCCAGGAAATGGAAACATAGGATATTTATTTATTGGTTTGTTTCTTTTGTTGTTGTTGTTGTTGTTGGTAGTGTTGTTTGTATGTGTGCTTTTCTTTTCCTGCTTTTGGGGGGATCACAGAAAGAGAGATAGGGAGGGTGAACAAATGTAATCATGGTGTTCAGTATACACTATGTAGAAAATGAATTTACAATTACTTACAATGAAAAGGGTAATCTGGGAAAGAATGATAGAAGGGTGGTGAATTATGAAATAATAACCCTTCTGTACAACACCTTAATAATGACAAGATTATATGCATATGTATATATAATATACATTTGTACATATATTATCTATAATACATAATGCATATATATGTATACATATGGCCTTCTTTTTATACATTTATAAAACATAATTTTATGGCAGGATAATGCTAATTCTGTTCAATGATCAGTAATAAGGATAGCCATCTTGTCATGGAAAAATCTCACCTTGTAGTGTCAAAAATCACAATACATGATTCTGTACATTTTTAAAAATTTATTGTGAAAATACCATACAGAGGGGTTACAATTACATGGGCAAGATAATGAGTACATTTTTTTTTTATCAAGCATTGTAGCCACCTCCTTTGTTTCCCCTTCCCATCCCTTCCTATCTCCGCCCCCCCCCACAAAGTTGTAAAGTTTGTTTTTCGACATAACGACTTGTATATCTCATTGGTGCAATGGGTCCACCTGTATTGCTATTTAAACGATTTATTTTTTCCCTTCCCCTCCACAAATTATGCCAACATCAAATACAGTGAAAATAGGGGTTATATCGTGCGGAAGGGACATACAAAGCAACAAAGAAATCATCTTATAAATATGTTAGAAACAATCGCAAGAAAGAAAAAAACATTTGAATACTTATCTTGGGGTTCACTGACCTTTTCTTTTTTAATTTTTATTTATTTTTATTGTAAAAATACTGTACAGAGGGTTACAATTACATGGGCAAGATAATGAGTACATTTCTTACCAAGCATTGTAGCCTCCTCCTTTGTTTCTCCTTCTCATCGCTTCCCATCCTCCTCCCACCCCCTCACTGAATCCTCCCCGCCCCCCCAAAAGTTGTAAAGTTCATTTTCGACATAACAACTTGTACTTCTCATTGTTGCAAAACAACAACAACAACAACAGGTGGACCGTTATCTGACCTTTTCTGCTTGTCTCAGACATATACTAGTTATTGCAAATAAGGGAAACCATGGAACCTGTGTTTCTTTGGATCTGGCTTACTTTACTTAATATAATTTTTTCCAGGTCTTTCCATTTCCTAACAAAGGGGGCAATGTCATTCTTTCTGATGGAGGCAAAGAATTCCACATTTTCTTGATCCATTCATCTATTGAGGGGCATCTGAGTTGGTTCCATATCTTAGCTATGGTAAATAAGGCTGCAATAAACATAGTTGTGCTGGTAGCTTTAGTATGGTTTTATTTGTGATCATTTGGGTAAATGCCCAAAAGTGGGATTGCTGGGTCATAGGGGAGCTTTATGTGGAGTGTTTTGAGGAACCTCTATACAACTTTCCAAAGTGATTGAACAAGTTTACATTCCCACCAACAATGAAGTAAGGTTCCTTTCTGTCCACATCCCCTCCAGTATCTGTTGTTGTTAGAGTTCTTGATTATAGCCATTCTAATTGGAGTGAGGTGGTATCTCAATGTTGTTTTGATTTGCATTTCTTTTATGGCTAGGGAGGTTGAGCATTTCTTCATGTGTCTATTGGCCATCTTTCTTTCCCCTTCAGAGAAGTTTCTCTTTAAGTCTTTAGCCCACTTATTTATTAGGCAGTTGTTTCTTTGAGGATTTGTTGTTGGGGATTTATTTTTTGAGTTCCAGGTATATTTTAGATATGAGACCCTTGTCTGTTGTATGGCCCGTGAAGATCTCCCAATCCATGGGCTTTCTATTGATCTTGATAGCTATGTCCTTTGCCATATGGAAGCTCTGCAATTTCATGCAATACAATTTGTCCAACCTTTCTTTGATTTGTTGTGTTTTTGGGTCTCTATAAAGAAAATTTTGGCCTTTGCCAAGGAGACCTAGGATTTCTCTTATTCCATCCTGTAATGTTTTCAGAGTGTCTGCTTTGACTTGGAGGTCTTTGATCCATTTGGAGTTGATTCTGGTACAGGGTGATATATAAGGATCTAGCTTTAGTTTTCTACAAGTGGTTAACCAATTTTCCCATCACCATTTACTGAAGTGGCTGTCTTTCTTCCATTCTATTTTTTTAGTTCCTTTATTGAAGATTAGATGTCTATAGGTCTGTAGGTTCATTTTAGGGTTTTCAATTCTATTCCATTGGTCCTGAGGTCTGTTCCTGTGCCAGTACCAAGCTGTTTTGATTACTATGGCTTTGTAGTAGAGTTTGAAATTTGCTATTGATATTCCTCCAGCATTGTTCTTTCTGTTAAGGATCATTTTTGCTATTCGGGATCTTTTATTGTTCCATATGAATTTTTGGATTGCCTCTTCTATTTCCTTGAAGAATGAAGTTGGAATATAAAGAGGTATTGCATTGAATTTGTAGATAGCCTTGGGAAGTATTGCCATTTTCACGATGTTGATCCTTCCAATCCAGGAGCATGGGAGGTTTTGCCACTCTCTAAGTTCTGTTTTGATTTCCTTTTTCAGGTTTTTAAAGTTTTCATCATAGAGGTCCTTCACTTCTTTAGTTAAGTCTTAGGTATTTTATTTTTTGTGGGGATATTATGAGTGGAGTTGCTTTCCTGATTTCGGCCACGCTTTTCTCATTGTTGGCATACAGAAAAGCCATTGATTTTTGGGGGTTAATTTTATACCCTGCTACTTTGCCAAAGTTTTGAATCAGCTAGTGTGATTTGGGAGTGGAGTCCATGGGATTCTTTAAATACAAGATCATTCATCTGCAAAAGAGGGAGAGTTTTAATTCATCTTTCCCTATTTGGATCCATCCCCTTTATGTTTGCATCTTGTCTTATTGCTGTAGCTAGGCATTCTAATACTAGATTGAAGAGAAGTGGAGAGAGTGGACATCCTTGTCTCGTTCCTGATGTAAGAGGAAATGGCTTTAGTTTTTCACCATTAAGTATAATGCTGGCTGTAGGTTTGTCATATACAGCCTTCATTGTATTGAGGAATGTTCCATGGATTCCTCATTTTTCCAGAACCTTCATCATAAAGGGGTGTTGGATCTTGTCAAATGCTTTTTCTGCATCTATTGAGATAACCATGTGGTTCTTATCCTAGCTCCTGTTGATATGATGAATAATATTAATTGATTTGCGTATATTGAACCAGCTTTGCATCCCTGAAATGAATCCTGTTTGAATGGGGCATATGATTTTTTGGATGAATTGTTGAAGTCGATTGGACAAAATTTTGTTGAGAAGTTTTGAAACAATGTTCATCAAAGAAATGGGTCTATAGTTCTCTTTCTTTGATGAGTCCCTTCCTGGTTTTGGGATGAGGGTTATGATGGCTTCATAGAATGAGTTTGGAAGTTAACTTTCTCTTTCAATACCATTGAAGAGTTGGAGGAGTATTGGTGTGAGCTCTGCTTTGAAGGCCTTGTAGTATTCTGCTGTAATGTCATCTGGTCCTGGGCTTTTCTTAGATGGGAGGTGTCTTATTGCTGTTTCTATTTCAATGCTTGATATAGGCCTGTTATGATGGTTTAACTCATCTTGGTTTAGTTTTGGCATGTCAATATTTGCTAAGAAAAGGTGATTCTGTACATTTTTAAGAAACTAAACATTTATCAGTGTGGTAGGTAAGCCAATCATATGTCTTTTTTGGTAGTATTTTATGTGAAGTTTGTTGGACATGGAACAAATAAGATCTTCCTCCTTTTGGTAAGAAATCTGCAGACTGATGGGGGTTCAAGCAGGGGGTCAGTGGGGAAGATGGTGGCAGTGGTGGAGGTGGTGGTTGGAGGAGATGCTGCTATAGAAAGGGAGCTTGATTCAAGTTGATATGACCTCTCCCCAGTGGAGCTATGGAGGGTGGAGCATGCACACATGCATGCCAAGCATCGAAGCCATGAAGCCATGCACACTGAAATGGTTCTCATCCTCATCACTACTTTGGTGGTGCATCAACTGCTCCTGGTGCAGTGGAAGCAGAGGCATCTGCACTTCTATAACTGAAGCTGCAGTGGTTGAGTTTTCTAGTGATCTGCATCTTCTTCTCTGCCGTCACTGCCTTTGTCACCTTCTGAGCCACATGAAAATTTCTAGTACAGGTAACTCCAAGATTGGTTTCTAAATGGTTCCTGTTGATCTATAAAATGAACTGTATCAGGGCATCATTCAGAACACATACAGACTGTCCTGAAATCATGTATTCCATGAGTTTTGTATCCATGGCTGGCGCACCGTGGGAAAGTAGACACTCCTCTATTGAAAAGAGAAGGTAGACCTGAAGAAGGTATTCAGCACTCCAAGAACCTTTGGGATTACCATATCCCACTTCCAACCTTCTTTTAGCCATGGTCACGGATACATTTATAGCATATCTGTAGATCTCAGGCTGTTTCCTTACACTAGCAGGCTCAGAGTAATTGGTACACAAGGCCTTTATGGTTGTGAAGAGTTGTTTCATCTCTCTACCTTCATGTTGTCTCCAGTCCTTGCTTCTCTCCTCCCCCATTCCTGGGCTTTGTATCTTATTTCTAACGTGGAGGGAAGAGAGCTTTCTTTCTTTTTCTTTTTTTTATTGTGAGAATATGGTACAGAGGAGTTACAATTACATGGGCAAGATAACAAGTAATTTTCTTATCAAGCATTGTTGCCTCTTCATTATTTCCCCTTCCCATCCCTTCCCATACTCCTCCCCTTCCAAGGTAAGAGAGCTTTCTTCTAGACTGGAGCAGCTGGAAAATGTGGGCACATCTAAGGAGGGCCTTTCCACCATGCCGGGTGATGTTTACAGTCTCACATATAGCCTCTAATCCTTAACACACTGACAGCTGGGGAGAGGCCTCATGTCATGTATGGACAGCTGTTAGACTGGCTTTCATACTTGGCAGCCTGGAAACCTGTAATCACTGGCCTGGTGCAAGGCATTAACTACATCCTGGGTCTGGAATAGCCAGGGAGAACATCGGTTGAGAACCCACCCCACCTGCCATGGACCTCATGGCACTCTCTTTGATGCTCACAAAGACCTCCTACATGGGAAAGGCTCAAGACCTCTCTGGCTGTGTCCAGGCTGGGGAGGGATATGATGGAGAACCAGCCAGCAGGGCTACCAACAGTGGAGAGGGAGGCTTTTAAAAAGAAAACTAGTTTAATGAACAAATTCAAAAAGCTTTTATATTGTGGCACAGGGGAGTTATCTCCCTCCAGGCCTGAGGTTTGGGGCAGAGACATGATGTTTTTGGTTTAAAGAAGTTTTACTTCTGGCTTAGAGTATTATTGGTTCTCAGGCAGCTGAGAGCCTCTGCCTGCATATTCCCTTTTTCTCCTTCCCTTCCCTTCACTTTCCTTTCTTTCCTTTTCTTTCCCTCCACGGGGTTCAAGGGTGGTGCACTTAGTGTAGAAGAACTGGAAAGCTCAGACTGGTGCCACAGATGAGCTAAACACTGAGCCCAGTGTAGGACTTTAGAATGGGTATTGAGTTTGATTCTGTCTCTCTTGTCCAGGAGCTAAACACAGGTTGGGGCAACTAGGACACTTTTCCCAGGGGAGTCCTGGGCTTCAAGATTCATTGATGGTGTGTTTTGGGATACTCAAAGGAACAATAGCATGTATAACTTTCCCCTGAGAGGGCTGTCTTCAGCCAGGCATAGAGGCCAACTAGATTGAGTTGGGATTTGAGCAGGTTGATCCATCAGTTAAGATATGTGCCAAAGGCCAGTGTGCACATCACTTCCTTCCTGACAGCCTGAATGAGGGTGTATACATGTGTGTATGAGTGTAGCAGGACTATAACAGATAAGAACTTCTTGCAGTTGTCACCACTGTGTCCATGAAGCTAGTAAGGGATTTCCAGAAGAGGGAATGGCTCTGTGTGAGCTTCATTGTTCATGAGCCTTGCCTGGTGACATGAGAGTGGCGCATGGGTGGGAAGGCAGATAAGGCCTAGGTGAGTACATTTTGCATAGGGACTTCTAGGCAGAAGCCACTAGGAGTTTGGAAGTGGGAGGAGGGCACTAGTTCCCATCATTGCTGTGTTTCAAGGGAATATGGCCCAGCATGACTGCCTCTTCAAGGGTAGTAACTTGTCACTTGTGTGAATAAAGTTCCATGAGCTGGGTTGGAAAAAAAAAAGAAATCTGTGGACTGAATACAATTGGTCAAAATTTAGATTAGTTACATTTCTCAAATGAGTGAATACTAAACAAAGTCTAGTTTTATTTGGATGAGGTTGTTGATTGTGATGATTTGAACCTCTATTCTTTTTTTAAAAAAAAAACTAATGTATTTATGTGGTAGCAAGGAATCGAACCCAGGGCCTCACACATACTAGGCAAGCAGTCTATCACTAAGCCACATTCCCAGCCCTGAACCTCTGTTCTTAAGATCAATATACCTACAAGCTAAGAGAAGTCAGTTTTGGGTACTGATATCCAGTGTCCTACTTGATGCATTGTAGAAAGCTAGATCCTAGAAGGAGGTGAAAGATTGAGTGCTTTACTACATTTTCTCTTTTGTTCATCTATTGAGCATTTTAGTTTTTTCTTCTGTGTCAGAAAGTGTAGCTTAAGTATTTTGCTTAGTTTTATAGAACAATGAAGAAAAAATACAAACACATGGCATTGATACATAGTAGATAATTTAATACCATGAGTTCCAAGTGAACATTGGGGTCTTTTGGAGAAACAGATTTGAAAAAAAACTGAGTTAAAAGTTCTTCCTTGTCTCTTCCTTGACTTTTGAAATTCAGCATCTACACGGCCTTTCACATCCAGTTTCTGGATGTGTCCAATGAGAATGCTTGCAGCATAAAGGGAGTGTGTGGCTACAATTGGTTATCCCTTGCCTTCTTCCCTGGTTATATACCTTCTACTTGCATTAAAACAGCACAGTATGTTACCTTCTTGTTCAGTATCTGGGCTGGTGTTAGTATTATGATAACCATGTGATCTTTTTGAAATTGTGGTCACCATCCACAATATGAACAATAGAATTAACATTATTAAAGATATGAAATACAAGTCACTCCACAGGCAAAGTAAAACTCACAATTCACTTGAACTGTACACTAATATCACATCACTAAGAGAGACAGACAATGGATGACTTCTTTTGTCATGAACTGCAAATAGGTGGCCTACATCAGCAAGCCAGTATATTAGGTCACTAAACATACTCAAAGTAGTGTTGCTTTCAGTTCTTAATTTTGGGCTTTGTATTTTTCTCTCAATTTCTTCTTTCCATTGGAAAGTCAGGACTGGTCACATCTGAAGAGAATTTCCCAGGGCAGGAAACTCTTAGTGCTAAAAGCAAAACTATTCTGGGAAAAACAAGATGGTTGGACTCCTGTAGGCTTTACTGCCTGTGTGTTGAGGGGAAGATGGGATAGAATTGTCCTCCACAGATCTGCAGTTGTTAACTAATCCATGGCTTTCATTTCTATCTCTCAATGTTACTCCATGTAATCCTGAGCCTGCAAAGTCTCCAGGGCTCTGATGGATGGATGGAACCTGGGGCCTTCTACCACTGAGCTACAGCCTTAGCCTGTATATTCCATTTTGTATTTCCAATTCTATTTTACAGTGGAGTCCCATTGTTTTTAGAGATGCAATAATGTTTCTTTGGAATTGCAATATAAGCCTCACATCTCTTTTTAATGATTGCCTTGAGCATCAAGACATTCACAAGTAAAAATGTCAGCCAAGGAGAAAGACACTGCTTTGCAAACATGCTTATTTCTTCAATAAAATGTTAAAAGGTCACTAAGAGGTTACATGGATTCTACTCTCAACCAGAATTGGTTCTCATATGTAAGGTTTGGTGCAAGGTTAAGCTTGCCTAGAAACCGTTGTACTTGATCAGCCTGTGTACCTGGGGAGAAATTCATGTTTCAAAAAGGGTTGACTGAGTAGTCTAGGATTCTGAACTCTACACAGAAAGGACTGCCTTTGACTGTCCTAGGAAGGTCATTTCTAAGACTTTTCCCTGTCTAATGAGAGTGTCTCTGTTTACCTGGTACCTAGAACCTGTGAGGTAGTTTATGCTAGTAATGTGACCTTCGGTGATGACCTTAGGTCCTGCAGTACCCATTTGATCTCTGCAGTAGCTGGAGATTAAGAAATGGTGCAGCCAATAACATTTTGTGTTTGTTTGATCCTAAGTAAAATCCCTAGACATTGTAGCTCAAGTGAACTTCTCAGATTGACTGTACTTTCTGGTGCTGTCACATGTCATTGCTGGGATGGTGGCAGATTGTGAACTGCTCCCTAGGAAGGGATATCTAGGGTCAGGAGAGGAGCTAGAATGGGGGCAGAAGTGGCAGTGGGTTTCTTGTGAACGCTAGCTGAATGTGTTGATATTTTTGTTGCTACAGAACTATAACTGTATGTACAGTAGTTTTCTGAGCCTCAAGAATCTTTCTGGAGAACCTCTGATGCTGAGGGTAGTCAAGAATCCCAAAGAGCAGAGCTTTCTGCACACTGTGACATTGTTCTATAGACAGCAGTCAGGAGTCCATGGTACAATGAGAGATGATTAATAACACCAAGCTATAATATGAGGTACACTGTTAAGACTGCAACATAGACCTGCTGGATTAGATGCTCAGAACAAAATATTTTTATGGTATTTGGATGTAGGGTAGAGGGCCTAGAAATAGGCCAAAATTCACACACCAAAAATGTAAGTTGTACTTGGAAATAGGATCAACTCTGACTCAGGCAAATGCCTGAATCAAGAACAATCTAATCTTTCTATGACCTTTTCTTTCTCTTTGTTTTATTCTTGCTTGAATTCCTTGCCATCTGGCTGTCTATCAAAACAGGAAAATATCTGGTATGTTTTACACTTTGACAGAAACTCATTCACACCAACAAGTTCTGCCTTCTAGGTATTTGTTCATGATAGACTTATCTGCAGCGGGATTGGAGTGTGCCTTGCCTCTGGTTAGTGCCACATCTGGCAACAGCAAGATAATATTTTTAGGAAGATGCAGATAGGCTGCTCCTGGCCCCTGACTCTTAGATTGGTTCAGAAAATAAATTTGCTTTCCTTTGAGGGCAGAGATGTGTTAGAAGGGTATTAGACCATCTCCTTCCTCCCTCCCCTAGTTGTAATTCATCTAATTTGATGTCCTGAATCCAAGACTTCCACGTGGTCCAAAATTCTCTCAGTGAGAACATGTCTCCTTATCTTCATTTCTACTTCATTATGACTGGGACCTCACTGCATTCCCAAAGGATTTAGCTTACAGATAGTCATCTGGGACAGCTGATGTGTGTGTGTGTGTGTGTGTGTGTGTGTGTGTGTGTGTGTCTGTGTGTGTGTGTGAATGTGCATAAGTGTGATTGTGAGGATTTGAATGGGGGCATACAGGGTTGTTGATTAATATACACTGATTTTTAGTGGTAAGTAAAGGTTTAAGCAGACTGAGTAGCTAACTTAGCTTGAGCATTTTAAGGATATTTGATTAAATGGGAGCTGAGACATATAGGGAAAGATCAGCATGATGGCAGTTATGAATACTGCAGAACTAAACAGGAAAACAAAACTGAAACTTGTTTTCTGGGTGGGAATATTATTAATCATAGCCATTGATGAAAATGAGTCACCAATTCAAGTTCATTACCATATTGTAACAATGATGTATATTGCTCAACATGTCACTTTCTTGCTCATGTTTTACTGGACTAATACACTACATTTGTGCTTGCTTGGCATATTTTATCCTTTGGATAGCATTATCTATCTAGGCACTAAACAAAAATAAAAAGAAACATTGCTGGGAAAACTCAATTGAATCTTTTCTTTTCTGGTGCTCTGTGGTTTTTGCATTTCAGACAGTTTACAAATTCCACACCATCATTCATTCAGTGCATGCCTGCTATGTGCTATTCCCTTGTGCAGAGAAGTCAGGGCAGGCTGAGATAGAGAGGCAAAAGGTATTTCTAGCTCTTACTGGAGAGCAGTGGACTCATATGGTGAGGAAGTGCCCTCTCCCATGCCTCCACCTACCCTTGAAGGCAGCTAATCAGTGTGGATTCAGCCATTAAAGCCAACACAGACTCCCTCAGGGCCAAGGACAAAAACTCTTGAGGACCCTCCTGGCCTCCTTCCAGTCCTTGCTTATAAAAGTCCTAGTCCAGCTCTATTACACCTTGCCTCTAGTTCTATTTTATTCTGTTTTTTTTCTGCATCTGTACAAGTACTTTTTATTTATTAAAAATATTATTCAAATCTTAAGGTAGACTTTCTTCAGAAGGAGCTGTGATGATGAATATATATATATATATATATATATATATATATATATATATATATATATATATATACTGGAGAGAAGGGACTGGACTCAATACCAACTTCAATAAATCTAACTGAAGCTTATGGGTGTAGGCAAATGGATGAAAAATATTAGGAAACATCAGTGACAAGGGTTTTTTTTAGGGAAACTGGTTTGAAAACAGGTTAGGATGATAAAATATGGATTGTAGTACAAAACCAAGTGTGGAAAATTTCCAGATGCAGTCTTACCAGGATTCTTCCTCCAATTGATGCTCCAAGGACAGAGAGGGTCTGGAGTCAGGTTATTCAAGAAAAGAACTCCAGGGAGCCTGCTACACTTTTGGTCAAAGAGTAGGGCAGGGAGGATGTGTGTCACCTCAAAAATTTTCTTTCCATTTATATGTATCCCATCCTCATAGTCGAGGGGAGTTTCTGGATCCAACCCTTCTGTTTTAAGGTCCAATTATGCTGGTCTCTGGAGGTGGTCTCTAATCCCTGTGCTTTTGGGGGAAATTTGTTTGCAAGGGTCTTTGGGTCTAATTATACCCATATTTTGAATTTTGTTTAAGGTATTCTTCCCTTGAGATGACAAATTAGAACAGTAAGCCCCTCTAGACTCTGTACTTTTCTCTAAAATGAATTTAGATAAAATATCTCATTCATTTTTAATCTTTATTTTCTTTTATTGTAAAGGTGATGTATAGAGGGGGTTACAGTTACATAAGTAAGGTAATGAGCTCATTTCTTGTTGAACAGTGTCACCTTCTCACTTATTTTCTCCCACTTTCTCTCCCCTCTGACTACCCTCCCCTCCCCAAGTTGTAAAGTTCATTTTCAACATAGTGTCTTATGAGTATCACTGTTGCTTTGGTTCACCCTTTGTCCTTTGTTTCACCGTTTTGTGATTTTCCCCTTCCCCAAATCAGATAAATGTATATACAAGCACAGAAATGCAAATCAAGAATACAAATAATAACAGATGCTGGTGGGGGTGTGGCCAAAAGGGAACCCTGTTACACTGATGATGAGAATGTAAACTTACTTAACCACTCTGGAAAGCAGTATGAAGGTTCCTCAAAAGGCTAAACATTGAGCTCCCCTGTAATCCAGCAATCCTGCTCCTGGGCATTTACCCAAATGATCACAAACAAAACCATACTTAAGCTGCCAGCACAACTATGTTCATTGCAGCATTATTTACCATAGCTAAACTATGGAACCAACCAAGATGCCCCTTAATAGATGAATGGATAAGAAAATATGCCCTCCACCATTATATAACCCCTGCTCTCACTGTGTTTGATGTTGATATAATTTGTGGAGGGGAAGGGAAAAAACAAATCATTTAAATAGGGATACAGGTGGAACTATTGCAACAATGAGATGTACAAGTCATTATTTTGAAATATAAACTTTACAACCTTGGCCGAGGGTGGGGGGTGGTGATAGGGGGAGATGGGAAGGGATGGGAAGGGGAAACAAAGGAGGAGGCAACAATGCTTGATAAGAAATGTACTCATTATCTTGCCAATGTAATTGTAACCCCTCTATACGGTATTTTCACAATTAACAAAAAAGAAAATATGGTATGTATACTCTATGCTTCCATCAGAAAGAATGACATCACCTCTAAGGAAATGGAAAGATGGGAAAAATCACATTAAGTGAAGTAAGCCAGACCCAAAGAAACATAGGCTCCATTGTCTTCCTCATTTGTAATAATTAGTATAAGTCTAGGATAGTCCTAGCAGAAAATCACAATAGCTCAATAGGTACATATGTCTGACCATATAAGATGATGCTAAGTGAAATGAACTCTAAAATATGAAAAGGGTTTGTGTCTGTGTTTTTTAAATATCATGTGAAGTTATTTCTTTTTTCTTTTCATTTTCCCATATATATATTTATTGTAAAAATATTGTACAAAGGGGTTACGTTACATGAGTAAGGTAATGAGTACATTTCATAGTGAGCATTGTTACCTCCTCCTTTGTTTTCCCCCTACCATCACTTCCCTCCTCACTTCCCAAACTCCTTCCACCCCCTCCTGACATTGTAAAGTTCATTTTCAACATAGTGTCCTCTACATCTCGTCATCTCAATGGGTCAACCTGCATCCCCATTTATGCATTCTGTTATATCCCTTCCCCTCTCCAAATTACAAAAATGTATATACAAGATGCAGAACACTGGCATCAAATCCAGTGAAAACAGGTGTTATACCATGGGGGAAGAACATACAAAAGAAACAAAATAATCACATAGTGCATTATAAGTACATTAAAAACAATAGCAAGAAAGGAAAAACCACTTGGGTCCCTGTCTTGGGGTACATTTTGCTTAACATTATCTCATGTTCATTTTTTCCCTTTGTTTTATCCCGTGTTGTCACTTTTTGATTTTTGTACCCTGTGTCTTGTATATTTGTTTATCAAATGTCTTATTTGAAATCTCCTTTTTACAGGCAAGAAGTGGCAGCTCCTACAGATAGGAACTGATCTTGTGCAGGCATCTGACTTTCTAGGTTGGGTCTCTCTTTGCCAGGCTGTAGAATCTTGTCTGAACTTATTGCATGATTCTAGAACAAATGTGACTGGGAGCCACAGTTTCCTTGAGACTTTTGCCATGGATGCAGAGCAGATTTGAACAGAGATTTGGAGAAAAAGGATCACAGCCCAAATAGCAATGGTCTCATTCTTTATCTATATAAACTTGGGTATGTGATATCATCAATTGCCATTTTATTTTTCCATCTTGACATTGTGCATTTGTTTCTAAGGGCAATTGGACCTAATCACTGGGTAGCTTAGCACAACTGAATTTATTCTGTCAGGGTTCTTAAGGCTAGAAGTGTGAAATCAGTGTTGGAAAGATCCTTTTCCCTCTGAAGGATCTAAGGATAAATCGTTCCTGGACTTTTGCTTCTGGTGTCTGGCTGTCATCTTCAGTGTTCTTTGGCTTTATAGCTGCATCACTCCAGTCTCATGACTATCATTTCCCTGCTGACTTCATATCATCTTCACTCTGTGTGTCCCAATTTCCTCATTTGATAAAGTCACCAGTCCCAAGGGGTTAGGGCCCACCCTAATGAACCTCATTTTGAGTCGATGACTTGTTAAAGGCCCTATTTTCCTAAAAGGTCATTTAGTACTTTTGAAGTACTGGGAGGGGTGGTGAAGGTGGCTTCAATATGTCTTATTTTGAAGTACAATTTAATCTGTACCACTTAGGACTAATATTTACCTTATAGGTATAAGGTTTGATGAAAGGAAATGTCACATAGTTCAAACAGAAAAGAGTTTATTGGGGGGAAGCGAACTGCTTGCCTACATAAGATGGAGGCATGTGGAGAGAGAGAGAAAAGAGAGAGGGGGAGAAAGAGAGAAGGTGAAAGAGAAAGAGAGGAAGGAAAAAGAAAAAAAAGGAGGAAGGAATTTGTGTTGAACTAGAGAAATGTGGGAAGCAGGACCATAGTAGATGTGGAAGTGATCTCAGAGCCTGGGGAACTTCCCACTGTCCAAGGGAGCCATGATTGGGGTGGTTCAGGAAATGACCTCAGTGGATGAGAAAGTAATCTCAGAATCTGGGATCCTTTACTGACTCACAGACAGATGATTACTGGTTTCAAGCAGATAAGGAGGAAGGGGGAAGGCACTGTTCTCCTGGGCAAACCTAACAATAGGTAATAATCTAGCCCACAATATGAAATTCATAAAATTGAGACATTATTATTGTAATAATCACAGAATATATGATTTGACATGAATGAACCAGTCCAGTCATTATTCACTCACTAGTTTATACATACTTTCTACGAGTTGACTAAGTGTTGAGGGCCATGAATTTGGCCCTCTTATTTGTTCCCACCTGATTCCTGCTGTAGTCCATGTGCTCATGTGGTTCCTGACAATGGTTTGCTTTCTCCTGTGTCATCTCATTTAGCAAAGCACCCAGCTTTGCAACTTAGCCTAGTGTAGGACTATCTCTACTCTTTCTGCTTTTGTCTGCTTGTTCCCCAGATTCAATTCTGGTTTTATCCCAGTTACCATGGCCTTCTATGTATATCTGATCCTAGTCAACATGGTATGTTGGACAGAAGCTAAAGCAACTGTGGGAATGTTTTCTAACCCAACAGAGTTCCAGTGTGCTCTCCTGCACACTCATTGCTGTTTTCTACTCTGTCCCAACTTTCTCTACCTTACCACAGAGTACTTGACCATTCTAACTCTGTGCAGCTTCTCAAGTGATTTAGGGGTTAGAAAGAAAAAGTTAAACATACACCCAGTTGCTGTAAGTACCACCTTTTTTCAGTTAGGAATATCCTCTTACTAGAAGTAAGGTGTGAGTAAAGGTGACATGCCTGATGGTGTCTTTCTTCAAGCTGGGATTCTAACAAAACATAGGAGCTCCAAGAATTGAGAAAGCAAGTAGATTCTTGCTAACCCCTCTTTAATATTCAGAGCTTACATTAGTTTATCAAAGAACTGTCAACAATCCAATAAATGCCATCTATGCAGTGGTTCCTGTTATTGGCTTCTACTAAAATCATTGGCAGTGGGAAGTTAAAGGCCCTTTTCTGCACAGGTATCTGAGTAGATACAGCAAATGGATCTTTGATGAATATCCATTCTAACACATTCAATCAAGAAAAGATGTATTTTTAATAAATGGTACTAGGACACCTGTACATCTGCATGCAAAGACATAAGGGTAGACACAGACCTCGTACTTCTTCCCAAATTAACTCAAAATTTAAAAACAAGTAAAAACATAAATGTTTAGAAGATACTTAGGAAAAAATCCAGGTGACCCTGGATTTGGTAATGACTTTTATACACAACACCAAAAGCATCATTCTTGAAAGGAAACACAAATTGATATGTTAGGTATTATTGATGTTAAAAAACTTTTGTTCTGCAAAAGATATTTGGAGAATGAAAAGACAAACCACAGCCTGGGAGAAAATATTTACCAAAAACTTGAGATAAAAATCTGGCTTCTCTAATACACAAAAGCCCTCTTAAAATACAACAATAATAAAACAAATAGTTCAACCAAAAATAAGTTGAAAATCTGGACAGATCTTTAATGAAAGTAATAGCAACAAAGTGATGAAATACAACACTGGTAGAAAAATGGCAAACAAGCATAAAAATTGTTCCATATCCTGCCAATTGCCATCTACTCAGCTACTAAGGTGGTTAAGAGCTGGGAATCTTGGTTTGAAGAAAGTCCAGGCAGGAAAGTCATTTTTATGGTCTAGAAGCTATTCTGTAGAATAATGGTGAAGATCTATTATTGCACATTTGTCTAAACCCAAAGCTTATACAACACAGAGTGACCCCTAATACAACTATGCACTCCAGTTAATAAGAACATGTCAACACTGGCATGCTGATTGTAGCACATGTATCTCACTAATGCAAGATGTTAGTAATAGGACATTAAAAGAAAGAAACTGGCCAACTGTAGTGTGGCTCATGCCTATAATTCTTCTACTCCAGAGGTGGAAAACAGAAGACCAAAGTTTGAGGCCACACTAGATAAAATTTAGTGAGTCCCTATCTCAGTTGTTATGATGGCTCTTGTTTGTCATCCTAACTATACAAGAAATTGTAGTCAAGATTGTGATGCAGGCAGACACAGGCATAAATGAGATATCCTAATTTGAAAACTAATGAAAGCAAAAAAGACTGAGGATATGGATTAAGTAGTAGTGGAATGCTTGCCTAGCAAGTACAAAGCCCTGAGTGGGCCTTAAGATACATACACAATTTAGCAAAAAACAAGTTAAGAATGGTATGGAGTTGTTTTGTATATATTATTCTTATATGCCTTAAAATGATCTCTGTATACTGTTTCCTAGAGAAATAGGTAAGTGAGGACAGGTATTGGACAGAAATGTATTCTCCTTGTGTATGTTTCTAATCCATATGTATGAATTACTTACTACAATATATATTAAAAATAAAAAAAAGCCAAAGGAAATGTATTCTGCCTGACTCATGTTACTGTAACCCTTCTGTTTTATAAATATTTTTAAATAAAAATTTAAAACACTCAAGAAACAAAAATCATACAACAATGCAATACCCAGGCTTTTTCCAAGATGTATGAAATCAGTGTCAGGGGCCAGGGAGGGAATTCCTACTATCAGGAGATTCGAAAACTCTTCCAGCTGTTCTAGAGCCAACCACTGTTTAGAGAAACACTCGCCAGCATTAGGCTTCCTGGCCCTTATACTGAAGTCAGTCCCGGTAGAACCAAACTCTGGATATGGGCAGAGAAAACACCACCAGGAAACTCTCTTTTTCCAGTGGTGTCAACCATTATCCCTTCTCTGATTGAATATGCCCTTACCATAGTAGTTCCAAAAGCAATCACAAATCCTTTGCCTTGCAGCTAGCTATATTAATTATAGTGTATTCTAAGTCTCTCTGCTGCAAGTTCCTCAATGTTCAGCTCTTGAGGTTCATCAGCTGTATCTTTAATTTTAGTTCTCCTCACTGCATATACCTAACATGTTCTTGAATTGCTGGATGACCACAGCCTACATTGCTGGTCAGAGCATGACAGACAACCTTAGACTGGCTGCTGGCTGCTTCTTACCAGCTTGTCTCTGAGAGATAGCGCTTTCTTATTGGGGCTAAGATGCCAATGCCAGGATGCTTTCTGAGTAAATTAAATTCAGTAAGAGTTAAAGGCAATATAGGTAACAGTTGTGTTTGGTTTGGAAATACATTTCCCAAAGGCACAGATGTTAATAGGTTGTTCACCAGCCTATGGCAACACAGGGAGGTGGTAGACCTTTAAGAGGTGGAATTTAAAGGAAGTTACATTATGCGGATGTGCCCTTAGAGGAAATTCTAGTATTCCCTTCCTTTTCCTCTCTCTTTACTGCCAAGCTTCTCTGAGGTGATCCTACTCCATTATGCTCCCACCATGATTTATGGTGTTGCATCAGAAGCAAAGCAGTACAACGCAGGTCTGTGCCTGAAATCTCAGAAACCAGGAGTCAAAGTAAATCTAAACCTTTCTTATGGGTTGATAATTTTAGGTATTTTGCAAGAGTGACAACTAACTAATGCAAATTGTATTCATAATCTTGATGATGTGTATAGAAGTACAGAATCTAGTATAGAACACTGAAAATTATGCTCTTCAAGCACTTTCTCTTCCTTTATGTTAGTGCTTGGTTATCTGTCTGCCATTCCTATCTAGAAC
Source organism: Dipodomys ordii (assembly GCF_000151885.1). Lineage (NCBI taxonomy): Eukaryota > Metazoa > Chordata > Mammalia > Rodentia > Heteromyidae > Dipodomys > Dipodomys ordii. Next base: position 35,360,560 of record NW_012267220.1, on the reverse strand, counting down.
TATGGGGGGTATTGATTTGAAATCTGTTATGAATTCAGTGTTCAACTTGTTCTGAGTATTGTATGTGAAGATGTTTGTGCTACTTAATGTAAGAAACTTTTTATTTTTGAGAGTAAGGGGTTACTAAATCCAAGGAAGAAAATCTTTTCAAATGACACACATGGCACAGTTGTGGTACCTTGGCTTTATAGAAAACTCAACCAGAGATATTCTTGTTGAGCCTACCATGTGCCAGGCTCTAGCTGAGCTTGGTAACAAAAATGAGGCCACTGGACTCTGTTTTGAAGGAACTGATGAAATGGCTGGAGATGCTGGCCATAGACATTTGCCCCGTTTTGTAGCAGAACAGCCTCCTCACACTACTAACCTGAAGTTTCAACCCTCCAGGAACCCTTAACCAAAGTAAGTTGGAGAGACACAGCTGTAGAGATGCACCTTCTGCTATCTATGATCAGTCAGCATGCTAGTGGCTTCCTTTATAGCACATTTTAGTGCTCATACAGTATTTCTACTTCTTGAATAAAGAAAGAAAAACTGAGAAAGTCTGCTAACTTGTACAAGCCACCCTTATTTAGGAGACTGGTTGGATTGGATGCAATTATTGAATATATATCTAGAAAGCATGTAAAGTGATTTTCAGATCTTGAGATGCACATGGGTTAAACATTGTCAGAGGAAAGGGGAAAGGACAAGGCTGTTGTTGCCTAAGATAACCTTAAAATATTTTAACTCAGAGGTAGAGTTTGTGTCTTTTGTTCAATAGCTCACCATTCTTTCTATTATCTGTTTAATAACAATATCAAAGTTTAACTTCAGTTCATATATATGTATATATATGAATATGTGTATATATGAATATATATGCATATATATATATACATAAATAAAGATACCATTGAGAGTTTGGATCTTAATCAAGTCTGTGCTCATAAGTTGTGATTATAGGTATCTTGATCCTGAGTTCATCCTGCTAATGACAACATTCTGATTTCTTGGCTTAAATTATAGCATCCTTTTTAAAAAATATTGTTGTTATTATTTTCAGTTCAACATTAAAGCATCAATTTTTGAGAGAAAGAGAACTGACATCTTCTACTGAAAAAGACATCTGCCCTCTTGATGTTCCTGACGCTATGAGTGGGTTATGAGGCATATGTTATTTTTGTTTCAGAGAAATTCTTGGGGTAGATGTTGTGCAAATATTGGAACAATAGTGTTTTCTTAAATTTCAGTAGCTAATGTTACTCTGGTTGACACATAAGGCCTGTAGCATTCTGCATTGTCTCCCCTCAATCCTCAAACTTGTTCTCATCTTTAGATCTCTCTATGAGGGGAAACTTAGGAATTGGAGCAATATCGTCTGGGAGCCCCATCTCTACCACACTGCTTGAGGAGCTTCAAGCATTTAATTTGGTAGAAAGTTTAACATTTGGAAGGCAGGTTTTCTTTCTTTATACTTTATTTTCTTTAACATTTTTATGGCAGGATAGAAAAATGTCAACTACTTGGAAGGAAAGCTTGTGACCTTGGGGAAATAACACTTAGGAGGAATCAAGCTTTCCTACTCCTAAAGAGGCATATGTTCATCTAATCTACATTAGTCTCATGAAACTCACCAAAGCCCACCAAACAGATAAGAAAGACTGGCTCAGTCAAAAAAAAGTTAGCCAAATCCAGGGAATTGGCCAGTCTCCACTTCTGTTGTTCTAAAGGCCCAGACAATAGTGAAAAGTTCTAAAATGTTTCTCTTTATTTGGCTGTTGATGTCTTTTTCTATTTCTTGGCCTCCTTCCTCCTCCCTTTCCCTTCTATTGAAACCAACTCTCTGAAGTAGAAAAAAATTCAAGTTTGATGAAAAGTAAACACTCAGAGTTACATAAATCTTCTAAATTTCTCTCATCATATTTGACCCATGTGCAATAATAGAAAATAGATGAGAACCAGGAGCTAGGGAAGAATAGAGGAAGGAGGCAGATACATGTATTTAGGTTTTCCTGGTATCAAGTCATCGTGGACTTATTGTTCCAGCATTCAGTTAGATTTTTTGTTTGTCTTGGAGTTTACATTTTAAAGTGAAGTATTGTTATTGATAATTCCATCAAAATAAACTTGGATGACGCCTGTAGATATCTTTGTGCCTCCAACATTCCCATCGCTCTTGGTGATTGCACTTGTAGTTGTTTATTCTGGGAAATAACAACAACTATTAAACTCTCTTTCCCAACCCTTCTTATGGAAAGTCCCAGTGTCTTTCCAGCTTTGAAAATATGAAAATCACTCAGACAGTAGGCTCCTTTGGTCTTCAGTGGGTACAGAGAATTGTTTAGAATGTTGTATCTGGTGATAGGGGACACCTGATCATTCAGCCACTCTTACTTAGACTGTGGCCTGGATTGAGGGATCTCACCATGACACCAGTCAGTTTGCATAAAACATGCTGTTTTAGGTGTATGTGGAATATATGGGAGAATAAGAGGCTGACCCCAAGAAAGGTCATGCAATGTATCTAGCAAGTTGTCCAAATACTCTAGCTTCAATAGCTTTGTCATTAGTTTTATGTATCTTGTCCTAACCTATTCACAAAAATGAACCAAGACAATTTAGAAATACTTCCATTTCTCAAGAAAGTTGATAATGGACATGCAATAAAGTTTATTGATATTTCCTGTCCACTGTGGGAGTTTTACAGGTATCAATGATTTGCTAAAGTATTCTTGTGAGCTTGGGTATAGCTCAGCAATAAAGTACTTACCTAGCATTCATAAGGTTCTTGGTTCAATCCCAAATAATGAAGAAAAAAGTATGAATTTGCAAAATTACTACCCTAATTATTTTAAGAAAACTATATACAACTGTAGAACCCATGCTTTTAAATTATTCTGAGAAGTCTGATTGTTATTGCTTTAATGTATTTATTGCATCTATATCTCCTAAATTGATTTCACTCATTTTCAATTCAATTTTTTTCTGGGCATCTACAAAGAATGAAATCACAGTTGTTGCTTTGTAGGCTCCTCCAGCAGAACTCAGAATACTGTTAAGTGATGCCAGTTTTATAAATGTCATCAGATGCTCTAAGTAGAAAAATCAGAGAACTCCAGTAACAGCTCCATTCTTAATCCAATACATGACAACAAAGTAAAGCTTTTGGGAGTTTACTCAACGGCCAAGTCTGGATGCTGTTATAAAGACTATTACAAATGTGGTTATAAAGTTCAATATTGAAAATAAAATTATTGTTTATGCAGTGAAAATATAAGTCAAGTAGGACACAGTGTGTGGTTAAACTAATATTCTTACTTAATTTTAAAAAGTTTGAGCTGGGTGCTGGTAGCTCACATCTACAATCTTAGCTACTCAGAAGACTGAGGTCTGAGGATTTCAGTTTGAAGCCAGCCTGGGAAGAAAAGCCCAAGAGACTCTTACCTCCAACTAACCACCAAAATCTGGAAGTGGAGCTGTGGCTCAAGTGGTAGAGCACCAGCGATGAGCAAAAAGCTAAGAAAAAGTGTTCATGCCTTGAGTTCAAGCCCCAAGACTGATACAGTTTTGCTTCAAACTTTTTTGTATGTATTTGGAATTAGTACATTGAAAATATATAATTGGGTTCAAACAATTTCTAACACTTTACCAGTCTAGACAGATTTCATGAAATCTTTCAGATCCACACAGAACAACTCAACTACCAAGTTGTTTTAGTGAAGTTGATATTGAATTAAAAAATAGTTTGGCATGATCACATGCTCTTTTTTCCTTGTTGCAGTTAGACTTTGAAAATGTCTGAGTCTTTGTGAACCAATTTATAAGTTGATTTTGACATATTTTTGGAAACAAGTCCTCTAAATTTTGGTTACATTTTGTTCAGAGCCAAAAATCTTCATGAAACTATTCAATAAAAACACCAGAGACTTTTATATTCAGCCAATGGTGATGTGTATTAAAAACAAAGTTTGCAAAGAGGAATGGAATGAACTAAATAGGAACTCAAAAGGTGAAAAGAGTTAATTTTAATATTGTGTAATTCCACTTGAGCTCAACTTATAAGAACTTTTAATTTTTTATGTATTTATTGAATTTCCACTTTTGTTTACTTTTTAAATGTAGGTACTAGAAAATTTAAAACAGAGCTTACATTGTGTTGGGCATATATTGTACAGTCTTTTCTAGTGTGTAGTCTATTATATTAAGCTTACACTTTGGAGTTGAGGTGGTTCATCTAGTGTTCACTGATGTAGCTTTTTTGGGGAAGGGCTTATAGTTTTCATCATGTTTGTAAGTGGATGTGTGACCAAAGAAAATTTAAGAACTGCTGTAATACTTGTAGATTTTTTTTTCCAAGATGTTGCTTGTAACCACTTGGAAGTATACAGCTGGTACACAGACTCCTCTCTCCATGATTGTTAGACTAGATTGAAATCTGTGTTCAGTCAGTAGAACTTTAGTAAGATATGTTTTCTTCTCAAGTAGAAATGAATGAATGCTCCTCTAGAATTTTCTCTTTTTTCATTTTTATTTTTTGTGCTGGTCCTGGGGCATGAACTCAGGGCCCAGTACTGTTCTTTAGAGTGGCACTCTACCACTTGAGTCCACACTTCTACTTTTTCTTTTCTTGTATTTTTTTTTTTTTGTGGTTCATTGGAGATAAGCGTCTCATGGCTTTCCTGCCTGGGCTGGCTTTCAATTTGCAATCCTCAGATCTCACCTCCTAAGTAGTTAGGATTTATAGGCATGAGTCACCAGCTCCTTGCTAGAATTTTTTCTTTTTTAAAAAATTTTTAAATAAGTTTTTATTGTGAAAATACTGTACAGAGGGGTTACAGTTACATGCAAGGTAATGAGTACATTTCTTATCAAGCATTGTTGCCTCCTCCATTGTTTTTCCCCTACCATCCCTTCCCTCCCATTTCTACAACTACACTCCACCCCAAAACCCACCCTCCTCCCCTGCCTAAATTGTAAAGTTCATTGTTCAACAGTGTCTTGTACATCTCATTGTTACAATGGGCCAAACTGTTTCACTATTTAAACACTTTGTTTTTTCCCTTCCCCTCTCCACATTATACCGACATCAAATACAATGAGAGCAGGAGTTATACTGTGGGGGAGAAACATACAAAGCAAGAAAAAATCACATGGTACGTTATAAATATGTTAGAAACAATAGCAAGAAAGAAAAAAACCCACTTGTCTTCCTATCTTGGGATTCATTTCACTTAAAATCATATTATCTCGTCATTTGTATATAGCTTTTGATCTTTTCTGCTTGTCCCAGACATATACTAGTTATTGCAAATAAGGGAAACCATAGGACATATGTTTCTTTGGGCATGGCTTACTTCACTTAATATAATTTTTTCCAAGTTTTTCCATTTCCTCTCAAATGGGACAAGGTCATTCTTTCTGATAGAGGCATAGAATTCCATTGTATATCACATCATATATATATATATATATATAATATATATATATCACTTTGTATATCACATTTTCTTGATCCATTCATCTACTGAGGGGCATCTGGGTTGGTTCCATATCTTAGCTATGGTAAATAATGCTGCTGTTTGTGATCATTTGGGTAAGTGCCCAAAAGTGGGATTGCTGGGACATAGGGGAGCTCTATGTGGAGTCTTTTGAGGAACCTCCATACTGCTTTCCAAAGTGGTTGAACAAGTTTACACTCCCACCAACAATGCAGTAAGGTTCCCTTCTGGCCACATCCCCTCCAGCATCTGTTGTTATTAGAGTTCTTGATTTTAGCCATTCTAACTGGGGTGAGGTGGTATCTCAATGTTGGTTTGATTTGCATTTCTTTTATGGCTAGAGACGTTGAGCATTTCTTCATGTGTCTATTGGCCATCCTTCTTTCCTCTTCAGAGAAGTTTCTTTTTACATCTTTAGCCCACTTATTTATCGGGCAGTTGTTTCTTTGAAGATTGATTTGTTGTTGGGGGATTTAATTTTGTGAGTTCCAAGTATATTTTAGATATGAGATCCTTATCCATTGTGAGGTTAATGAAGCTCTTTTCCCAATCCGTGGGCTTTTTTTTATTGTAAAAATACCATACAGAGGGGTAACAATTATATGGGCAAGATAATGAGTACATTTCTTATCAAGCATTGGGGCCTCCTCCTTTGTTGCTAGCTATGTCCTTTGCCATGCAGAAGCTCTGCAGCTTCATGCAATCCCATTTGTCCAGACTTTCTTTGATTTGTTGTGTTTCCGGGTCTCTATTCAAAAAATTTCGGCCTTTGCCAAGGAGACCTAGGGTTTCTCCTATTCCATCTTGTAATGTTTTCAGAGTGTCTGCTTTGACTTCAAGGTCTTTGATCCATTTGGAGTTGATTCTGGTGCAGGGTGATATATAAGGATCTAGCTTTAGTTTTTTACAAGTAGTTAACCAATTTTGCCAGCACCATTTACTGAAGAGGCTGTCTTCCTTCCATTCTATTTTTTTTTAGCTCCCTTATCGAAGATTAGATGGCTATAGGTCTGTAGGTTCATTTCTGGGTTTTCAATTCTATTCCATTGGTCCTGAGGTCTGTTCTTATGCCAGTACCAAGCTGTTTTGATTACTATGGGAAAAGCCATTGATTTTTGAGGGTTAATTTTATACCCTGTTACTTTGCCAAAGTTTCAAATCAGCTAGAGAAATTTGGGAGTGGAGTCTGTGGGATTCTTTAAATACAAGATCATGTCATCTGCAAAGAGGGAGAGTTGTACTTCTTCTTTCCCTATTTGGATCCCTTTATGTCTGCATCTTGTCTTATTGCTGTAGCTAGGTATTCTAATACTAGATTGAAGAGAAGTGGAGAGAGTGGACATCCTTGTCTTGTTCCTGAGTTTAGAGGAAATGGTTTTCACCATTAAGTATAATGCTGGCTGTAGGTTTGTCATATACAGCCTTCATTGTATTGAGGAATGTTCCGTGGATTCCTCATTTTTCCAGAGCCTTCATCATAAACAGGTGTTGGATATTGTCAACTCTTTTTTCTGCATCTATTGAGATAACCATGTGGTTCTTATCCTTGCTCTTGTTGATGTGATAAATTATATTAATTGATTTGCATATATTGAACCAGCTTTTCATCCCTGAAAGTTTTTGTTGATTGTGTGGCTTAACTCAGGGTCTGGGTGCTGTCCCTGAGCTCTTTTGCTCAAGGCTAGCATTCTGCCACTTTGAGCCACGGCTCCACTTCCAGTTTTTCAGTGCTTAATTGAAGTAAGAATTTCATGGGGACTTTTCTGCCTGGGCTGGCTTCAATGAGATCCTTGGATCTCAGCCTCCTGAGTTGCTAGGTTGAGCTAGAATTCTTAAATTAAAAATTTAGTAGTTGTGCAACTTATATTTCAATTCAATATATCAATTTATGAGTATAATGCATCTTGGTCAATATCACCTCTCCCATTGAAGCTACTTATTTTTAAATGAAAAATATATACTCAAGTCCAAAATGGAATAAAAATTAAAAAAAGCTTGTCATTGCAGCAAGTAAATATAACTGAATGTTCAAAGAATAGAGCTACACTACATACAGGCAAAAATACTGTCTTCAAATACTATGACTTAATTATCTATTCCTCTCAATATGAAAACATTAAACTCCTCTTCTTTTAGCAGAAATTGCTATTAGAGAGAATATTTTCTCAGATAAAAATATTATGGCTTACAAGGAAGACTCAATTACTTGAGTGTGTCAACAATTTCATATTCTTAACTACAAATGCAACTTTGAAAATGATTGTAGGCAATTTCTGTAAAAGAATCTAAAAATAAGATCAGTTAGAAAAATGATTGGAAAACTATCAGTGGTTTGAGAAGAATAGATTTTGCAAACTGAATAAGTACAAAGGAGATCATTCTACTTGTGTTTTTTTTAATGCTCAGATAATAACTCTAAATGAGATTCTTTCTCCAATGTATGGTTTTACATTGTTTAACATTTTTAGAAATAATTATAAGTATTTGTACATTTATTAATTTTTTATTTTTAAACTGTTTCAATTCACATTAATACACTGCATCTTGATCAAAGTCACCTCTTCCATCATGTGCCCCCATCTCTCCCAGCCTCCATCTGTCTCCTCAAGTTGTTTAGTTTCATTTTTACATAAGTCCATGAATGCATCAAAACCACTATTAGTGCATTAAGTCAGTTCCCAAGGAACACTTTTTTACCTGTATTTATTGAGGAAATTTCATGATAAACTATAGCATAAGCCTAAGTGCCTATCAACTGATGAATATATAGAAATGGCACACACACACACACACACACACACACACACACACACACACACACACAGAGGGATATCATTTACCAATAAAGAAGAATGAAATCTTGTCATTCACAGCAAGATGTATGGAACTGAAGGACATTATGTTAATTACAAGTATCATATGTTTGTCATTTGTGGAATGACAATTCAAATTGAAAATAAGTAAATAAAAATAAAAATAAAAATATTGACCTGAAAATAGATTATTGGGTTCTGAGAAGGGTGGTAATTAGGGATGCAAGGTGAATTTAGAATAAAAGAGGATGATCATGGTCAGTTTTTATGCATATGTAAAAATATCCTAGTAAGTCCCACTAATCTGTACAATAAAATGTTAGTCAATAAGTACATAGTCAAGAATGTGTTATTTTTAAAAACGATTTCAGCACTCACTTTTATCTTCAGGTGTTTTATCTTGAATGATAAGTGGTCCTCTAACTATAAAAGTCTTATAGGCTAAGCTCCCCCAGAAAAACTGGTTTTAGTAACTGCAAACTGTTTCATTAGAAAGCCAACTTAACATGGCCTAAGCTGGTGTGGTGGTGACAATCTGGAGGCTGAGCCAAGAGGATCAAACAGTTCAGGGCTATTCTTGGCTAGGTTGTAAGACCTTGTCTCAGAAACAAACCAACAAAAACATTGCACAGCAAAACAACAGCAATAAAAATGAGCAATGTTCCTTATCAGGGTGCATTCCTTTATTCAATTCATTCAATACCTTTTTGCTGCGTGAACACCTCCCATAATTTCAGGTGGTAGAAAGAAAAAAATATAAACATGACATTTGCATTTCAAAAATGAATTAGAGCAATGGACTACTTATGAAACCTAAAATTTAAGAAAATAAAAGAAATCTGGAATTTGCTGGCAACCATAATGAGAAGGGTGATGAGGGAAGAAGTCAGAGAAGTGGGCAGAAGAGATTGAGTTCCCGCTAGGCCACAGGAAGGGTTTAGACTTCACACAAAGGCCATGGGAAACTGCTAATAAGGTTTTTCTGTGTGTTTTAAAAAAATCTTTAAGTAGCTGTGCAAAGGAGTTGCCATTCAACAAAGCAGTTTATGAATACTGTGCATTTTGATCAAGATTCTCACCCACCCCTCCAATCCAGTTTTTCCCTTGATTTTCTTAATTTTTACATTACATATTGATTTTTTGCATTTAATGAACCAGTTTATGTATACAATGCATCTTGATCTGTGTCATCCCTTCAATATCTTTGCCCCCCCCCCCACTTTGACCCACTCCTTATTTTTCTCAGTGCTGTGGTATATATAACGAATTCTGGCCTCCATTCTTCCCTTTCCCCTAATTCATGCTTCTACCCCTCTCCTGCTAATGGGTTTTAAACAGAAAAATAAGTTCATGTCCTTTTTTTTTGAAATGAATGAAGAATGAATTACCAAAGACAAGTGTGAATTCGGAAGACTAAGAAGCAACAAGAATTCCGGTGAGAGACTGTGATGTCTAGAACTATTGCTGATGGAGAAAGAGTAAATAAGTGTAGAAGTCAGCAGCTGGGTGGGGAGAGTGTGGGATGGAGGGTTTGGAATGAGGTTGGAGTGAAAGAAAAGTCCCAAGGACTCTCAGGTTGAAGGTTTGAGTGACAATATATGGAGGCTATGGCACTCTAGAGTAGTCTTTGGGGCAAAGATGACATATTTGGGGTATGTTTGTGGGCTGCTCAGATGCAAGCCTCACATGTGCAATGCTGAGTGCAGAACAGTCTGGTTTAGAGGCAGTTTGTGAACTGTTGGCACAAAGCTGACAGAATGAAATCACCCTGAAGCAAGAATTCCAGGTGAATAAAAGAAAGATCTGGAGAGATGATAAAGTGTAGACTGTGATGATAATAAGAAGGTGGCTCAGTGGTAGAGTGCTTGCTTCGCATGCATGAGGTCCTGGGTTCGATTCCTCAGCACCACATAAACAGAAAAAACTGGAAGTGGCACTGTGGCTCAAGTGGTAGAGCACTCACCTTGAGCTAAAGAGCTGAGGGACAGTGCCCAGACCCAGAGTTCAAACCCCACGACCG
>NW_012267220.1:35347744-35349092 GCF_000151885.1 Dipodomys ordii | reverse complement strand
TTTGAACAAACTGACTTAAGAAACCAATCAAGCCACAGGACCTCAAGCAGACCAGAGACTCCAACAAGAGGGTGGTCACAGACACAAGGGAGATAAAGGATTCTTCCCACCCCTCCCAAAAAAATCAAAAAAAATCAAAGATCTTTTTTTTTCTGTTTCTTCTTTTTTTGATACCTTATATATATAAAAAATTATTCTTTTCTAAAAATTTTATTAATCTGTAATTTTTGCCTTTTTTGAAAAAAAATTGTTTTCCAGTAACTTTTTTTTCCCTCTTACAATTTTTATTTTAGGAATACGTGAATGTGCGTTTTCTTTCTTTTCTTGTCTTCTTTCTCTTTTTCTTTCTTTTTTAATTATCTTTTTGTTTTTTGTTTAGCTCTACTGAACTTCTGATCTTTTTTTCTCCCTTTCTGATCCTTTTCACCTTTCCCTCTCTTTTGTTCTTCCTTATGTGACTTAACTCTTGTCCTTCACATCCTCAGATAAACCCGTAATTAACTAGTAGACCCTATCCCCCATTGTGCACACACTTAATCCACAAATTAATTACTCAATTCAAAACCTCTGAGACTTAAATTTCTTAATAGCAGTACTACCTCTTTATACCTATATAATATTTTAAGCATTTTTTTAAGTTTTTCACATCTCCTCTATGTCCCTACCCTTCTCTCAATATATTCACATTCCTCTCTAAATAGATTGTCTCTTAATCTCCATAATAACTTTAATTTTTATGCTTCTATTTTTTTCTGGTCTCTTTTCATTTCCCTTTCCCTTTCTTCTTTTTCTCTCTCTCTACTTGCATCCTACCCAATCTATTTCCTGCATTGAGATTAGGACATAGTTAACTCTCCCTGTGCCTCCCCACACCAAGCTATTCCTATTTTTTACCCACATCTCTCCCTAACCCTAATAATTTCTGGTTTTCCAAATTCTTCTATGTGGTTCGAAGCCCATTAACATATAGTTGTTTGATGTTGAATAGATGTATCTGCTGAACTAGATTGTACCTGTAGACTATTAACTGTACAAATGCAAACTTTGGTTGATGGTTGCCTTAAGATAGTGTTCTAGCACAAAACTGGTGCTATTTTCATCTCAAATGGGCAGAGTAAGCCGGAAAAACACAAGAAAAATGGCAAATCCGGATATCTCAATTCCCAATCTTGACAATCAGGGGTCAGAACAGATAATGAATAATCCAGAAGGGAGTTCCCAAATAACTTTACAAACACTGCTGGCAAACATGATAAATGAGAAGTTTGACAACTTCCAAAGGGCTCTGTATGAGCGTGATAGGGAGAGAGAGGAGGCATCCCAGAAGTTTATACAGGAATATCATAAG
>NW_012267220.1:35331143-35343723 GCF_000151885.1 Dipodomys ordii | reverse complement strand
AGGATTGGGATTGGGGGGGCGAGGGGGGAGGCTGGGAAGGGATGTGAAAGGTAAACAAAGGAGGAGGCTGCAATGCTTGGTTAGAAATGCACACATTATCCTGCCCATGCAATTGTAACCCCTCTGTACAGTATGTTCACAAATAAAATAAAATAAAATTAAAAAAAAAAGATTGAAGGTACTCATGGGCATGACATTTGAAAACAGAAATGGGGCTAATGTTAGAGCACTGATACTTCTTTGGAGATGTTAGACACCCAGGCCTCTGAAAATTCAGTTGTTTCTGGAAGGGATCTGCAGTACAAGGAAGTTCCCCATTCAAGTTCACAGGTACTTGTACCTGAGTAGGTATGATGCTCAGGTGCAAGTTGGGTACCTATCTGCAGGTCTGTAGTTGAAGGTGGTTCTGGTGATTGAGGTGAGCCTCAGAAGTAGGAATGGCCTTGGCAGGGGGAATCAATGGGGACAACATGAATCCTGATGCTTGCTATAGCATATACTGACACAATGGCAAAACTATTTGGCTAATCTCAGCTCATAAATATCCTCGTCTCTCTCTGCTGTGATTTTCTGTGCTGGATTAAGTGACACTATTTCCAGATGGCAGGAGAGAATGGCAGCCTCTGAGCATCTCAGCTGTTTGCCGAGAAATGGAGGTAAAATAATACCCCATGAAGACTAATGAGTGGACTGAGAGTCCTGCTATTGAACTTTTAGACAACAAATTGTTCCTCAGGCAGCTACTTCACACTATCATCTTCATCAATAGAATGAATAATTGACACAGCTTCTTGTTCCTCCTTGTTAAGAGTTTGCAACTTTGTTGGTGCTAATGAGCACATGTTCAATATTTTAAAACAAATTCTGCCATTTATGGGTACTATGTGAAGAAGGGATGGTGGGAGAAGTCAACTCCCTAGGCTTGTTAGCAGAAGGTTACATTTGTTCTTTCAGACATGTCTATGCAAATGTAGTTTAGTTACTGGGCAAGCAGCAGGAGTTTCTTTGTGAAGACCTTATGGTAGGAGACTTTCTTCAAGATTGTCTTGGTACATAGGTAAGTTTGGACCTTGTCAGGCCAGGGACTTTCAGCCAGTTTCTCTTGGCTTTGGTCGGGGATTTTTACACCATTTCCTGTGGTATAGAAGAGCTAATACTCTGGGAACTTGATGGGAGAATATGTCCCTCTGTCCCTTGTGATGTCAGCATACCCTCACCTCACCAAGGTCCATCTAGAATGTTTCTTCTCTGCCCTAAACCACTGCCTTTCCCTATATGAGCATAGACAAGCCCCCCACCCACATTTATACAAGAATGTTTCCCCATTCTGGAGCCTGAATTTGGGGACTTTTACTCTCACTCAGCTTTTTCACTAACATTTGGCACTCTACCCCTTGAACTATGCCGTGCTTTGGCTTATTGCTGGTTAGTTAAAGATATGAGTATCAAAAGATTTGTGTACCTGTGCTGGCTACATAGCTCAGTTTTTAGATCTCAGCCTCCTCAGTAACTATGAGTGTAAGAATGTGCCTGGTTTTTATACAAGACTTTAAAGATTGTTCTATGCTGATTTTTGAGCAGCTTGTTGTTGCTGCTTTAGTTCAGGAAGAATAGAGCATTTTACTTTTAATATTGGGGCCTACTCATTATGACAGGTTAAGGTAGAGAAAGAAATATTCCAGTTTTCTAAAATAGATTGCCATTTCCATTAAAGAGAAATGTTCCTAGCATTGGGCATGGTTGTGATTGGTGGTTCAGCTGTACTAGAGAGACAATGGCTGACTTCATTTTCCTGTGGTGACAGCACCTACATGAGTTGATGTCAGAAAGCATGCTGCCCAGCACCCTCTATTTCTAGGTAGGAGTATCAAAACAGAGTGATAATGTGACATTTCCCCCCCTAAAGTCCATAATAGGAGGATAGATCAGAATGCAGCCCTTTGGCCCTAAGACTAGTGACACACCTACTTTATTCCCTACATCTCTGTCAGCGTTCTATTCTTTCTAGAATGTGGGTGACATCTATGAAATATTCACATTGAGTTTGAGATTGCCTAGATCCCAGCAAAAATTTGACCTCGTACCCTTGTCTCTCAGAGAGAAAGAAACACTTCAATAGAAGGGGGCACTCTTTAATAGGGTATCTCTGGGCTCCAGAGTCTCTGTATTCTCATGGTCCCATTGGTCCTCATTCATTTTTGCTTTATATTTTAATCTCATTCATGACTTCCTGACATCTCCTCACATGCTTTCTATTCCTTGAGTGGTCTCTACTTTCCCTTTCCTAAAGTCTGTGAGACAGACTTCCAGGAAGATGGTGGCATCATCACAGGCAAACTCCCTAGATGTCTCTGACCAAACAGAGATTTAGGTGTCAGCACACATTCAACTTTAAGAGGTCCAAACTTTAAACAGAGTCAAACTTTAAACAGATAAGAGACTCATCCTAATACAGAAGGAATCTCACTACCAAAACGCCGAAGCAGAAAACAAGGAGGTAGTGTTCAGACACTTGCTGAGAAGCTGCAGCTCGGGACCTGAGCAGCCTAAGGCAGTGCAGGGGATCTAGGATATGCCTGAAGTGCCACCAATCAAACTTTAAATAGAGGACCACTCTAATACTGAAGAAAGCATACAGCATCGCTGGAGAGCACCATATCCAGACACAGAGACCCCTTACCAGGACTCTGCTGGCCAGCTCAATATCGGTTCAAGAATCTGTGAGTATGCCATTAGAGACTCCTCCCTTGGGGGACCAACTCTCTGTGATGACTCGAAGTGCCTTGATCCGATCCCCTGCTTAAGAGGAAAGGAACATATTTGAAGAGGCAAAGACAAAGATCCAAACTCTTTTCCTATACCCTCTGTGGTTATCCTGGAAAGACTCCTTGTGTACAGCTCCAGCCCTGTGTCAGAAAACTGCAACTCCCAACTCTTCCCCAAACTCCTGCCAGTAGAGAGCAAGCCCATGGGAGAGGCAGGCAGGCAGTGAGACATGTGGAAAAACACCAGGACCCACCTCTGCCAACAAACTACAACTCCCATCTCTACCTCAAACTCCCACCCATAGACACCAAAACCCCTTGGAGAGTTTGCAAAAGGGAGACCCCTGATCTCTGACACACAGAGTTCAGAGGAGAGCCCCCTCTGGCCTTCTTAAAATTTTTTTTACATATTTTAGATTTTTAAAATTGAATTTTGTTGTTGTTGTTTTCTCTTTCTCTTCTTCAGTTTTTAGGGGCTGTGAATCCCCAAGTTGAATGTTCTGTATCTACTAATATAATAATTTGAACTTTGTATTTACACAATTTATAATCTGTTGTTTGTAATATATATGCATATAATATCCTTACCTATTTTATATTGCTTTTCTCTCTTCAGAAGTAGAACTGCAATTTGACAGGAGACAATAATTGCCTTAGGCCTTTTTGAGAAGGCAGCATTAGGGTTCAGAGAGCTTATCCCAGTTCTTCTTTACTTGACTCCTTCCTCAATATAGAATAAAAGGTTGTTCTTCATTTGTTCTTTTCTCTTTCCTTTCCCCTTTCTCTTCTTTTCCTCCTTTTCTCCTTCTTCTCCCTCATTTATACCCTTCACCACAATCATTCACTGTCCTCTTCTCCTTCTTTTCTCCTTTAACTCCCCCAAAACAAGTACCCCTCCCACTCAAAAACACTCTAGAAAACTACCCTCCCCATCCTTCCCTTACCTCACAACCTCAATACTTTCATCTGATAGCCATATTTTAACAGCACAATTCCACAGTACAACCGAACCCTATATCTCCTTTCAACAATTCCTACAAAACCTGAACCCAGATAAGCAAATTTGGATGAAAGGAAAGAACACCAGCTGCCTAGTCAACCAAAAAACAAGAAACAGCTTATCTAGAAGTTCACAGATTCCCAAAAGATAACCCAAAGGGTCTTCAAATGGACAGAACACATCACAGAAATACTAGAAATATGCAAATCCAAGGAAATACAAAGATCACAGAAACAATCAGACAACAGAGCAGGAAAATAGGGACCTAAAAGATATATCAAGAGATGCACTGAAAGTATTGTTGATAAATTTAATTAATGAAAAATTTGAAATTATAAAAAAATCAGTTGGTCAGCTAGATGAGGCTAATAAAAGAATAATGGAAGAACTCATGGAGACCACAAGATGCTAAATGAAGTCCAAAAGTTGACAAAGGAGTCCATTGAAAAAGCAGCCACCTAGTTAAAGGAGTTTAAGAAAAATACAAACAAATAAATCAGTGATGTAAAGAGGTCCTTAGAAATCCTAAAACAAGGGGCTGGGAAGATGGCTCAATGGAAGAGCGTTTGGGCTCAGTGGTAGAGCATTTGCCTTGAATGCCTGAGGTCCCTGGGTTCTATTCCTCAGCACCACATAAGCAAAAAGAAAAAAATCAGAAGTGGCGCTGTGGCTCAAGTGGTACAGCGCTAGCCTTGAGCTGAAGAGCTGAGGGACAGCACCCAGGCCCAGAGTTCAGGCCCCACAACCGGACCCCCCCCCAAAAAAAAAAGAAATCCTGAAACAAGGCTTCAGAAAAGAGGTAGAAGCCCTCAGAAATGAACAAAACAGAAGACACAGAATGAAGCAATAAAATGGAAATCCTCTACAGTTGAATTGACAAAGCAGAAGACAAGGTCTCAGATCTGGAAGACAGAGCAGATCAAATTGAATGACAGGAAGTTATTATACAAAACAGATCCAAGCAAAAAGAAAGAAGCCTTCAAGAATCAGAAGACTCGGCTGGGCGCCTGTAGCTCACACCTGTAATCCTAGCTACTCAGGAGGCTGAGATCTAAGGATTGCAGTTCAAAGCCAGCCCAGGCAGAAAAAGTCATGAGACTCTTATTTCCAATTAACTACCAGAAAACCAGAAGTGGTGCTGTGGTTTTAGTGGTAGAGCACTTGACTTGACCTGAGGAGCGCAGGGACAGTGCACAGGCTCAGAGTTCAAGCCCGATGACTGACAACAACAACAACAAAAGAAGAGTCAATCCATAGGCCTAATTTACAGCTAATAGGTATTCAAGAAGGGGGAGAGGAGATAGTCAGGGGGATAGGAAGCATATTCCATAGAATCCTAGCAGAGAATTTCTAAAACAATCCACCAACCCAGCCCTACAAAAAATACTTAAAAGATGTTTTTTATACCGAAAATCAACAGGAATATTTTGTTGGCAGAGAAAATGCCCCTCATCAGAGAACAAATAAACATAGTAAGAATAGAGAAGTCAGCCCAGCCCCTAAAAAAGGAGATAACATGGCAGGCATCACCAGAGACCTCTCAGTTCTAACCCTCAATATCAGTGGACTTAATTCTCCAATTAAAAGAGACTAACTGGTTGGATCAAAAAACAAGATGTGTCCATCTGTCATCTACAAGAGAGACATCTTACTGACAAAAGCAGACACATTCTTAAAGTGAAAGTGTAGAATAAAATCTAGCAAATGGCCCCAATAAACAGGCCAGACTAGCAATCTTAATATCAGATAAAATAGACTTCAAATTAAAATCAGTAAAGAAAGACAAATGAGGTCGTTATATACTAATAAAGACAACATTCCTATAGGAAAGATATGACAATTCTAAATATCTATGCATCAAATGCTGGAGCACCCAACTTCATCAAACACATACTACTTGACCCAAAAGTACACATAGATCAAAACATATTGATTTTTGGGGACTACAATACATCCTTGTCTCCTTTGGACAGATCATGTAGGCAAAAGCTCATCAAAGAAGCTTCAGACCTAAATAACTATATCAACCAATTAGATTTAACAGACATCAACAGACTCTTTTACTCAACAGCATCAGAATATACAGTCTTCTCAACAGCCTATGGCACATTCTCCAAAATAGACCATATTAGGTCACAAAACAAACCTGTGCAAATTAAAAAAAATGGAAATTATCTTCTGCATCCTATCAGACCACAAAGGAATAAAATTAGAGCTCAACAACAAAAGCCATCACAGAAAACTCTCTAACTCATGGAGACTGGACAATACATTATTGAATGATGGTGGATCATTGAGGAGATTAGAAGGGAAATTGAAACTCAAATGTTTATGAAATTTAACAAAAATGAACACACAAAATATCAGCTCCTCTGGGACCCAGCAAAGGTAGTACTCAGAGGAAAATTTGAAGCTCTAAGTGCTCACATCAAGAAATTGGAGAAAACTCAAATCAACACTTTAATAAGTTCCTGGAAAAGCAGAATCAAATAAAACCTCAAATAAATAGGTATAAACAAATAATAATAGTTAAGTCAGAATTAGAGAATATAAAAATCATAGAAAGAACCAACCAAACAAAAAGCTAGTTCTTTGAAAAAATAAACAAAATTGACAGACCCTTAAAGAGAACACACAAGTTAATAAAATTAGAGATGAGAATGGGAACATCACAACAGAAATATACAAATTCAGAATAATATTATATATAATATATTATATATTATTAACCTTTATGCCAACAATCTGGGAGAAATGAAAACATTCCTAGAGAACACTGACATCCCCAAAATGAACCAAGAAGACTTAACTCAATTAAATAGACCTATAACAAATAATGAAATTGAAATGCCAATAAAAGACTTACTATACAAAAAAAAATGCCCAGGACTAGATGGATTCACAGCTGAATTCTATAAGATTTTCAAAGGAGAACTCACTCCCATACTTCTCAGACTCAATGAACTAGAAAAGAAAATATCACTACAAAACTCATTCTATGAAGCCAGCATAATGTTTATCCCCAAACCAGATAGGGACCCATCAAAGAAAGCAAATTATAGAGCCATCTCTTTGATGAATGTTAATGCAAAATTCCTCAACAAAATTCTGGCCAACTGAATTCAACAACCAATCAAAAAATTCATACATTATAAACAGGATTCATCCCAGGGTTGCAAAGCTGGTTCAACATACTGAAGTCAATTAATGTAATCCAACATATCAACAGAAGCAAGGACAAGAATTACATGATGATCTCAACAGATAGAGAAAAAGCATTTGACAAGATACAATACTCCTTTATGATAAAAGTTCTGGAGAAGCTAGGAATGCATGGAACTTTTCTCAATATAATAAAGGCTGCCTATGATAAATCTACAGCCAATATTATACTTAATGGAAAAAAAGTTAAAACTATTCCCTCTAAAATCAGAACAAGACAAGGAAGCCCACTGTCTCCACTCTTCTTCAACATAGTGCTGGAATTCTTAGCCAGAGTAATAAGGCAAGAGAAATACAGGGGGTCTAACTAAGGAAAGAAGAAGTAAAGCTATCTTTCTTTGCAGACAATATGATTGTGTATTTAAAGAACCCTATAGATTCTTCACCAAGCTACTTGAGTTTATTCAGAACTTTGGCAAAGTAGAAGGTTATAAAATCAATCCACAAAAATCAGTAGCCTTCTTTTATACCAACAATAAGAAGAGTAATGCTGAAACCAGGAAAGCAACTCCATTTGTAATAGCCTCAAAAAAACCTTAGGAATTCTTAACCAAAGATATAAAGGACCTCTATGTGAAAACTTTAAAACTATGAAAAAAGAAATTGAAATAGACATAAGGAAATGGGAAAACATCCCATGGTTCTGGTTGGGAAGAATTAGCATAGTAATAATGGTAATCCTGCCCAGATCAATGTACAAATTCAATGCAATACCCAGCAAAATCCAACAACTTTCTTCAAAGAAACAGAGAAATCAATCAAAAAATTAATATGGAATAATAAAAAGACCCACAATAGCAAAAACAATCCTTAGCTGGAAGAACTTCACTGGAGGAAGTTTTAAAACAAAGCCATCATAATAAAGCAGCTTGGTACTGGCACAAGAATAGTCCTGAAGACCAATAGAATAGAATAGAAAACCCAGAAATAAGCCCACAAACATACAGCAACCGAATATTTGATAAAGGAGCCAAAAACTAAGGCAAATGGTCTTGGCAAAATTGACTATCTACATGCAGAAAACGGAAGCTAGATACCCGCATATTACCTTGTACCCAAAGCAACTCTAAATGGATCAAAGACAGGAAGAACTCAGGGAATCCCTAAGACTTCTAGGCATGGGATAAAACTTCCTAAACAAACATACAGAATCACAACATATCAAATAATTTTGGATTCATGGGATTATGTCAAACTGAAGAGCTTCTGCTTAGCAAAGGACATAGCTAGCAAGATAAATAGAAAGTCCATAGAAGGGGAGAAAATCTTCACTAGCTATACAACAGACAAGGGCCTCATATACAAGACATATTTAGAGCTCAAAAAATTACCCCCCCAAATAAACCCTCAAAAACACAATAATCCAATCAATAAATGGGTTAAGGACCTAAAGACGGACTTCTCAGGAAGAAAAAAGAATAGCTAATAGACACATGAAGAAGTATTTAACATCTCTGACCATAAAAGAAATGCAAATCAAAACAACTTCGAGGTTCCACTTCACTCCAGTTAGAGTGGCCATCATCAGAAAACTAACAATAACAATAATAAGAATAATGCTAGTGGAGATGTGGTCAAAAGGGAACCCTATTACACTGCTGATGGAAATGTAAATTTGTTCAACCACTCTGGAAAGCAGTATAGAGGTTCTTTAAGAGACTAAACATAGCTGGATGCCAGTGGCTCATCCCTGTAATCCTAGCTACTCAGGAGGCTAAGATCTGAGAATTGCACATCAAAGCCAGCCTGGGCAGGAAAAATCTGTGTGACTCTTATCTCCAATGAACCACCAGAAAACCAGAAGTGGCATTATAGCTCAAGTGGCAGAATTCTAGCCTTGAGCTGAAGAGTGGAGGGACAGTGCCCAGGCTGAGTTCAAGCCCTATGACTGACAAGAAAAAGACTAAACATAGAGCTTCCCTATGATCCAGCAATTCCACTCCTGGGTATTTATCCAATGGACCACAAATCAGGCCAAACTAAAGCTACCAGCACAACCATGTTTATTGCAGCATTGTTTACCATAGCCAAGATAAGGAATCAACCTAGATGTCCCTCAGTGGATGAATGGATCACAAAAATGTGATGTGATATATATATATATATATATATATATATATACACACACACACATATATATATATATAATTCTATTATCCATCAGAAAGAATGATATTCTACCATTTGAAAGGAAATGAAAAGACTTGAAAAATATTATATTAAGCAAAGTAAGCCAGACCAAAGAAATATAGGCTGCATGGTTTCCTTCATTTGTGGGAATGTGCCCACATAGAATGTGCCTATAAATCTACACATAAACACACTGAATGACCAAACAAATAAATAAAACCAGTACATGATAAATTATACAGGACCCTAATCATTAACCTAGCCAAAGGAGGCTAAGCATACGAGTAGTGGGCAAAAGCTCACTAGCTATGGACAGATGATTATATAAAATAATGTTTTATGAAATGAACTCCAAAAAAGGAAACAAGAGACATTCTCTAACTGACATTTTTGCTGTTTTCATTCTTTTTTCTCTTTTGTATTGTTTGCTACTTTGTTTGTATTTGAGAGGAAAAGGGAGAGCACGTAAAGGGTGGAACAAGGATGAACAAATACAACAGTGATATTCACCAGACACTATCTAGAAAATGGGAGGGAACTGAAGGGAAAGATCAAGATAGACAGAAGGGGAAAAATGGTGGAAAAAGAATTATACTTATTGTACCTGATGCCTATAACTATAACCCCTGTATATCAGCTACACATAAACAAAAAAGATGTCTGTGTGACAACTTTTCCCCATTATGTAGCTGACAGAACTGTACTTCTATCACTTCCTTTTTTTAATGTAATGCTTTATTGGCTCTGCAATGCCTGCAGGATCACCTAACACAACACTAGGCCCTCCAGGGTCAGCCTCAGCTCAATCTTATATCATTATCTTTACAATATCTGCTTTTCATTGTACACAATACCAACAAGTGGCTGCCACCCCCTTGAATTTTTGTGTATATACACTTGTTCCTACTTGTCGTTCTGAACTTTCTGCAAGACTCTGTCAGAACACAAAAGGCAGTATTATCTAGAACATTTCAGCAAAAACGTATTCTCAGAGGAAAAAGAATATTTGTTCCTTGATATGTGATGTTCCTTTGTGTGCTCCTGTAGAGGCAGAAACTTGGTGGAAAAGGTTGTGGAGTTTGAGAAAGAAAGCCCTGAAGTCACCTTTGTTACCCCCTCCCTCAAAAAGAAACCTTTTTTTCCTCCCACTGAAAACACCCATTTAAGGCAGATATGACCCCCACCCTTTTCCCATGTGAAACAGAGGCAGTCATTGTGCCCTGTGAATTTCTGTTCCCTAAGACAAAATGATCTCTCCGTCACCACGGAGATAGACTTCATTTTGAAGCCTGAAGGTTTTCTGGGCTTAATTGATGATGAACTAATAAAGCATGCCCTGTTCCTTGGGGTACAGCCTTCTTAATAGTAAGATCCTCAGATCACTTTTGCACACATATTAAATTGCAGCCCAGAAGCCAAATCTTCTACTCTTTTGCAAACTTAATGGAAAACTGAGAGGCAGCAGCAGTAACAGGTACGTGATGAACAAGAAGCATTGTGTGCCTGAAGTTATTACATTTTCTCTGGGGCAGTTCACAGGAAAAAGCTCCTAGGCTTTATCTTAGAATAATAGATTTTCAATGAGAAGTGACTTGTAGGTTCTCATAATTTACAGGTAACCTGCCACCCAGGCTAGAAATCCTATCTTCAGTGACCCTGATAAATGGCTACATGTGAACTTTGCAAAAGTACATTCCCCAAGGCAGGGAGCTCACTGCAGCATGAGACAGCCATTCATTATTAGAAAATAGACGTTTATGTTAGTAAGTATGCACTTCATAGTTGGCTACAAATATAACCTATTTGTAGAATAAACTTCTGGATAGGATCCAAAGTAAAATTTTCTCCATATTCATTTCTTGTGGATATGCATAGATAAAAAGCTAGGTAACTATTCAACTGGAAAAACTCTTGGAAATGGAGGGGCTTCAGATCCAGACTCACAGTAACTTAGGTTTTTCTTGGAAATAACTGATTATAAATCTTCTACTGTATTGCCAAGCAAGAAAGCCATTCAGAGATCTCTAGTCACTTCAAAACATAAGGACATTCACAGTGATTATGTTTTCAATCTCAGTTGATAGAACCCGTTGGTTGAAAAAAAAGTGAAGCCCGGTGCTGGTGGCTCACGCCTGTAATCCTAACTACTCAGGAGGCTGAGATCTGAGGATCACAGTTCAAAGCCAGCTAGGGCAGGAAAGTCCGTGACACTCTTATCTCCAATAAACCACTAGAAAACCAGAAGTGGTGCTGTGGCTTAAGCGGTAGAGAGCTCGCATTGAGCTGAAGAGCTGAGGGATAGTGCCCAAGCCCAGAGTTCAAGCCCCAAGACTGACAAAAAAAAAAAAGAAAAGAAAAGAAATGAAGCATCATAGTGAAAAAAGAACCCTTTCCATCAATTTCTTCTAAAATATCACAGCATTTACAGGGATTAGATTCACTAGGGACATTAGGCATATTCCCTCATTAGGTCTTGCTCAGATTTCTAGGGAAGGATTCAAAGTTGTCTTAAGCTTCTGAGTTCCACAGATTGCTGTGTTTGAATTTTCTCTTTGGGAATAGGGTCACCTGATGCTAAGAATGTTTATTTGTTGTGAATGATTTACATGTTCTTGTACACTTTTCTTCCTCCTTTTAATGATGGCCTTGGTTAGTTTAGGCTGCTATAACAGGATATCATAGGTTGTTAATACAAACAATTATCTTTAACAGTTCTAGAGTTTGGGACATCCAAAATCAAAGCGCCAGCAGATCACACATCTGGTAAGTACCTGCTTTCAGATATACAGATGTTTGTATTCTTCTTGTAAATCTGAATGGACACGTGAGTGGGAAAGGAAGTGAGCTCTCATGATTCTTCTGGAAAGACACTACTCTCCTGGCCCAGTTAATTCCCCAAATTGTCACCTCCTAATGCCACCACCTTGCAGGTTAGGATTTCCAATAGGGATGTGAGGGGAGGTATGCAAAACATTAAGTTTCTAGTTTCTAAGAAGAACCATTTCTTCTACTATCGCCAGTCATCCTACCATCTGGTGCTGAATAAGCCATCAGGTTGAACAAAATAAACCAAGGTGAAAACAAAGACAGTTCTCTAGGCTTCCTAGGGCTTGGGTAATGCTGTGGGATGTAGTATGCTATAGTCATCAGCCATAAGCACGGGAACTAGAAAATTGTAAGTAAGTCCTTGTAAGCTTTGGCATCTTGCAGCCCTCCATGCTTTGGTTTCTCCATCTCTAAAAATGACACTTTCTATCTTACGGGAATAGTATAAGGATAACTGACATAATGAGGGCAAAAAGCCTCCATGAATCCCAAATGCAATTATCCTCCTTCCCCGTTTTTCTTCTTTTTTTTCTTTTTTTAATTTATTTTATTTTATTTGTGAACATACTGTACAGAGGGGTTACAATTACCTGGGCAGGATAATGCGTACATTTCTTACCAAGCATTGCAGCCTCCT
>NW_012267220.1:35276279-35329833 GCF_000151885.1 Dipodomys ordii | reverse complement strand
TTCTCTGAAGAAGAAAGAAGGATGGCCAATAGACACATGAAGAAATGCTCAACCTCCCTAGCCATAAAAGAAATGCAAATCAAAACAACATTGAGATACTACCTCACTCCAGTTAGAATGGCAAAAATCAAGAACTCTAACAACAACAGATGCTGGAGGGGATGTGGACAGAAGGGAACCTTACTTCCCCGTTTTTCTTCTGCTCCCCCATCATCCATAGTCTAGAAATGATGCTTGAATCATGTCTATGGCTTTTCTCTCAGATTACTTGGAGCAAGCAGAGCCCCATGATTTAAGAGCCTTTGGTCCTTTGGGCTATGATAACTAGAAGAGCGTTTGAATAAAGTTAATTAAGAAGCTCCAGAACTAAAACAAGTGAGGGAAGAGGTGACATTATCCAAAAGGAAATATACCCTTTGCCTGGCTTATGTAACTGTAACCCTTCTGTTTTTAGCATTTTCAAATAAAAATAATAACAAAACAACCTAAGTTCAGTGTGAAGCACTGCTTCATTGTCAATAAACCCAGCATGCTACAGACTTTCTCTGAAAAGGAATAGATAAGTACTTGCATTGATCTGTTTTGCAAGCCCCGTAGTCTCTATCACAACTACTTAACTTAGTTATAAAATAAAACTCAGCACAAACAGTGCATGGGTGGTGACTAGGTAAGGCTCTATTCCTGTAGATTTCTATGTACAAACACTGAAATTTAAATTTAATATCATCATTTGCATTATAAAAATATTATGCTTTTTTAACTATGTAAAAAGGTCAACCAGTAAAACTATAAAAAAAACACCAGATATAGTGGCATACCTCTATAATTCCAGCAGTTGGAAGGATAAGGCAGAAGGATCACAAATTCAAGGCCAGAGTGGACTACACAAAAGCTTGTATCAAGTATATGTATATTATTAACTCATAGGCACATGACCACAGATGGATTTGGCCCATGGGCCAACTGGCCAGCTGGGCACCCACTTTCTCCTACTCTGAACCTCTTGTGACTCCCTTTCATTCAAGGAGCTTTTGATGGTGAATCTGAGAGATGTCCTGACAAATGGAGACATCACTGGTTATGAATCTTGGTTCTATACTTCTCAAGAGACCTTTTGACTCAATTTCAAGGACTAGGTCCAAACAACACAGATCAGGTATGTGCAAATTCCTCTCAGGCTCAAACCAAAGAACCTCAAGTCAAATAAAAGGGAAATCATCAATGTTACCTTCTTACTCATAGCAGATACAAAGCATCCTTTTCTTCCCCTGTAGCGATGCCTCTGAGGAAAGTCTTCTAAAATGATGTCTTGTTATTAAAAGAAACAGTATTTAGGGTATGGTGGTATGTGAGAGAAAAGGATATTGAGCAGATCTGTGTGACTACATAGGCAATCCCACAAAGGATTGTCAGAGGCACACTGCTTACTTAGCCTTTTCTAGTTCTTGCCTCTGTCTTCCACCAAGGGCTTGAAAACTTGACTGAGTGAATTGAAAACATAGATCTCCCAGATGCTGTGGCTGCCAGTGGTACATATGAAAGGCCCGAGAACAGAAGCAAATTTCCTGGTGGACTAGAAATGTAGTCAGGCTCTTGTTTAGAGGAGAAAATTACATTAGATTCATTAATAGGCTGTTGGTTCAGTTATGGCAGTTCTAGGCAGTGTAGCTCAAATGAAGTTTTGCAGTAAAAGAGAAGGAAACAGGAAACAACAGTTACCATTTGCATTACATCAAAAACTTTGGTTTTCTGCCTTGGTGGTCTGCCAGTAACTGTTATTTGGCTCTGACTGAGGCCTTGGAAATTAGGCTTGCTCTGTGCTATTCATGATTTCAAAGTATATTTAACTCGGACTTGGGTACAATAAGTGATTATGTGGTCAACAAAATGTTTCACATTGTTCATATGTACACAGCAGAAGGACTAATTTATTATCAATATGTTAACATACACTTTCACAAAAAGTAAGCATTTGGAACATAACCTGGAGTGAAAAATCTCTATAGCTGTGCATGTTGAAATAATCTTCTGTCAACCGAATATGGTGATAGTTATCTTGTTTGTAAACCTGTTTACTTGATATAAAATTATTAAGTACTTTCATACTTTGAGTAACAAAGACTAGATTGTCACTCAAACTTAAAGAAAAGCATACAGTTGGATAACTTTATGAAATATATTTATGTACATTTTGAGATAGACAATATTCATCAGTACTTAAATGACAGCACAAAATGGAATAATAAAGGCTATGCTCTGATATTGCAATTTTTTTGTAACTGAATTGTGTTATCATTTAAAAATCTTAGGAAATTGTATTTATTGTGTCTTTTAGTTGTACTTAGTTTCTGAATTCTCTCTTTTTTTTTTTTTTGTCAGTTGTGGGGCTTGACCTCTGGGCCTGGACGATGTCCCAGAGCATTTCATCTCAAGGCAAGAGCTCTATCACTAGAATCACAGCACCACTTCTGGTTTCCTGGTGGTTAATTGGAGATAAAGAGTCCCACAGACTTTTCCTGCTTGGACTGGCTTTGAACCACATCCTCAGATCTCAGTCTCCTGAGTAACTAAGATTACAGGTATGAGCCACTGGTGCCCAGCCTAGTTTCTGAATTCTCTTAAGGCAAGGTACTGTTTAGAATTTTATCCCTACATTTTGAGAACAGAGAAGATAATCACATCTGTAACAGAAAACCTAGTAAATGATAAAGTCTAGAGTCCAAACTGTCATTTCCACCAAATACGATAACAAGTATAAAAAGTATGTAGGAAAGAATAAAGCATGACAGGAAAATAAGATACACTCCCAAATTCTTACTTCTGCCCCTATCATTCTTGATTGAAAGTAAACATCAATCTAGTAACTACTAAAACATCTAACAATAAGAAGGTAATAATTTATTTTTGAATAATATTCCAAGTTAGTTCCATGTCTCATAAATTCATTCTATACATATATATTTAAAGTTTTTTAAATTATCAAATATCATTTGGAATTTAGTCAAATATTGACTTCAGTGTTTAGTATTTGGTTAGACATATCCTGTATATCAGGAGGTAAAAGCCAGAAAACTTCATTGATAAGAAATGGGAGTGTGAAAGGACAGGGCTCTCAATTCTGGCAGCAATGACAGTGGTAGCAAAGAAGCCAAACAACCGGAAGCTTCTGGAATTGCTCATGCAACAGGTCACGATGTGGAAGCAGGTAACTGCAGGAGGCAGTAATGTTGAAATAAGACCAGTGATTTCTGTGGGCAGAGGATTAGGAGGAGGCCTGCATTCATATTTCCTAGGGGAAGTGAGTGGGAAATAATGTTGTAAAATGAAGGAAGGCTAGACTTCAGAGAGCTAGTAAACCAGACCAAAAGACTGCTGTTTTCTGTCTATCAGAAAGATGTTTGTGAGGTCAGGCTGCTTCTATTTAGGTAGGACCAAAACCATTTGAAGGTCAAAATGGGTTATTTATTTTTTCCTATGTGACATATTTTTTCACTTTCGCATTCTTTGTTCATAAATAAAGACAAAATGCTATATATGTAGGCACATTCCTGATGGCTTCTGATAGCAACTTATAAGCACAAATGTGAAGACTCTATTAGGAATTCCTTATGTTTTACTGCATTTGGGGAACACTTTTAGAATGTATTATTTAATTGATACTTGCAATAAGTCTGTGATGCAGGAGTACTTCCAACCTGATCTGGTCAATGAAGTAAATGGTTATTCTGCTAGAGCACATGCTAAATGACAGGTGAGTGTGAAGAGAGTCAGATTTAATTTTTGGTCATCTGATTAACTTAGTGTTTCTTGGTCTTTCAAAAGAAAAAAAATCTCCTGCATTATCTTTATCATTTCTTTTCTTTAACGTTCAGGATAAATTACTTTCTCTTCCAAGACTTGATCCATTCATTCACTGAGGGCCTTCTAAACTGATTATGTTGTCTCTGGTGTCTTATCTTCATGGTTTTTTAGATTTTCTAACCAACAGCCTGAGATGAAGCTTGCAAGCTTAAATTTCCTGAGAGGTATAATCCTAGGAAGGCAAGATTGAGGGTAAGGCGAGGTATAGAGAACCAATGTAAGCTCATGAGTTACTGAGCTAATTGTAGCTTCCTAAAGTAGCATACCTGACTTCTTGCTTATGAGTAGGTGTTCCAGAGATGTGCCTCAGAAGCATCACACTTGTTGCTTCCTGCAGTTTCTTATTCTTCAAGGCTCAGTGTTCCCAGTTATAGTATTAACTTGCTCTCATTTCTCAGTTCTGATGCATTTCCTGCTTGGGAAGCCACATCTGAAACAGGTCCTTCCTGGGAGCTTAGCATGGAAGAAAGCTCAGAGCCTCTGAGGTCAGTGGGATGTGCTAGGCCTGGCTGCGGAGAGCAGCTCTGGTGTCAGCCATTGCTGGCCAGGCTCAGGAAGGGGTTGTGTGAAGAGAAAGGGCCGTAGAGTCAAGGCTCTCATGGAGCAAATCAAATAGCCAAGGAAGCAAGGCCCAGGGAGGAGTGCAAACTGGGCTGAACACAGCCATGTACACACATGCATAGTTCTCTCTTTTCCTCTATGTTCACAGGTTTAGCTTTAATTAAGTTGTTTCTTTCCTAGACGTCTTTATTTAAATTTTGCGAGCATTCTTTCAATTT
Source organism: Dipodomys ordii (assembly GCF_000151885.1). Taxonomy (NCBI): domain Eukaryota; kingdom Metazoa; phylum Chordata; class Mammalia; order Rodentia; family Heteromyidae; genus Dipodomys; species Dipodomys ordii. Next base: position 35,325,193 of record NW_012267220.1, on the reverse strand, counting down.
GTTTGACAAATAACTACTTTAATGACTTTCCCAAATGACATTTCAGTTCCTGCCTATCTACAAAGGACATTTTAATTTCAACCTGGCACTTTTAGTTTCCTCTGAACCTTATCTCTTCTTGATAATCCTCTCAAATTATTGGGGTCATAGTTTTTAGTTCCTCAAATAAAAAATTAGTTTTTTAAATGTTTTTTATTCCATTGTGATAGCATATCATGTTTAGAAATAGGTTTTCTGGAAATCCACAGTTTCATCTTCCTTTATCTCATCCTTTCCCCATTGAGTTCTTGCAGGTATTCTTTATCTCTTTCACTGGAGCAAGACTTAGTCCATACTGATGTGCTCTGGACAGCCTGTGGACCACTTTCACTTTTTAAAACACTAGTACTAAGGTTTGAACTCAGTGTCTCATGCTCTTTCTGGACTTTCTTGTCCAACATTACTTGGACCTGAGCAATATCACCAGTTCAGTATTTTGCTGATTAATTGGAGATGAAATCTGGCAGACTTTTATGTCCAGGCTGGCTCTAAAACTTGATTCTCCAAGTCTCAACCTCTTGAGTAGCTAGGATTCTAAGTGTGAGCCCCTGGCCCCACTTTCTGTCTATGAATATATTCTATTCAAGCTGAATTTGAGGCAGCTGGATTTATAGTATTCTCAAGCTTCCTATTTTCCTGGTCCAGACACTATACATGTTGTTTCTCTATTAGAGAAAGAAGGGTAGAGGGAGGGAAGGAGAGGAGAGGAGGAGAAAAGGAGAAGCAAAAAGAGGAGAGGAGAGAGAATTCTTCTGGATCTATGGTTACTGGTGATCCTTAAATCTCTACCTGCTCCTTTAATGCTTAAGTCAAAAAGTCTCATCTACCAGGATGTACCATTCTCAAGGCTCATCTTCCTACTGACATGATTTTTAGGTGTGTGCTGTAGTCATCAGACATGGACAGAGAGGTAAGGAGGCATCAGAAAAGTTGATGGAATGATTAACTATGTAGTGTTCCGTGGTTTCTTAGCCAAGAGATATTGAGTAGAGATGAGGAATGACCATTTTGTTTCAGAATAGAATTTCCCTGTCACTATCTGCATAGCATGAACAGGGCATTTTTCAGTATTATAGTTCTTCCAGATCCTGGGATGGATTAACCATCATTTCTAGATTTTAAGGTTGTTTTAAGTTTTCATCTTTTCCTATGACTCTATGGGTAAGTTGAGAGGGGATGGGCGAGGCTATGTCAGAGGCTGCTGCCCCTATTGAAGTAGATTTCCTCTTGGTTTACCTTAGACCCCAGCCAACATGCTCCTGCTTGGCCTTCCTCATTAGGTTATACATCTTATCACCATTGGTAATCCCATTTCTCCCAATCTCTATACCACATCACCTTCCCCTTTCTTATAAGATCTCAAGTTCTGTTCCTCCCACAAGTTTTACTTTGTGCTTGAAGTTTCTCTTTCCATTCTAGGGCTAGTGATTTAAATTCTTGAGCTGCTTGAAATTTGTGCTCTGCATGCTGTGCATGGATTGGCTCTATCCCCCTACATTGTCAACTTTGCTAGAAAGAGAATATTGTCTTATTTATCTTTGTTGTAGCATTGACTATGTAATGGATAGGATCTTTTCTGTGATAGTCACTCAAGGATATTTTCATTTCAGAATTGTCTATAGCAATGTCTTAATATTCACATTTGCTCCCGAACAGTTAGCCTCACCATATCAATGAGCTCCTCTTTGAAGATAAGAAAGAGCACATAGTCTGTGGATACTTTCACTACTCATGTGTAGATTTTCCTTTATGAACCCTTCATCATAAAACATATTGCATCTTAATATGTCAGTGAATCTTACAATTAAAACATAGATTTTTGGCATTAAATGAATTTCTTAGCCTGTGTGATTTTGTGTGTGTGTGTCTGTCTCCTCATCTGCCAAGGAACAAAACAATAAGTACTCATGTTTCTGTGAGGATTAGATACCACAATTTCATTAGCGAATACGTACCCACTGTGAGCACAATGTAAACTTGTCTTTGAACCATGCATTGGTCTCATATTTGGATGTTTTCTATCCACTACCTTGTATCTCTGCAAAGCATCTTACAAAAGCCCCTTTTTTGCTCTTTAGTGGCATGACCCTCTCTGCCTGGGACTTGCCCTCTAGGAACTATCCCAGCCATAGTAGAAAACTTGTTCAAAATTTTATTCCCTGCATTGTTTTCTTAAGCAATCTGACAATTGTACCAGAAATAATGCACCAATAGTAAGGGTTAGGGGAGATCTCCCAGCAATACTTTGTCAAGTAACAAACTTTTAGATTGGGCAAGGATTTCTATTAGGCTGCTTTGGAATAGGCCTGGACACACACTGAATAGTTTTGACTTTAGTCTTTCCACCTCATGTATACATTTGAAATGGGGATAATAAACAATAAATTTTTTCTGATGTAAGAGTTTAACTCTGGGAATAACTGTTTATAATTTTAGGAGGTAGAGATATGGCAGTAAATTGGATGACATAACCAGAAAGCCCTTCATTATTTAATTCACTGCTAATTCTCCCAATTATCTTAGTTTTAGTCTGACACCACTAACATTTCTCCAGCTCTGCTTAATTTTCCTTGAGAAAAATGAGGAGTCCCAAGGCTTGACTCATTAGGCAGGCATCTATAGGAAGCTAGCAAATAATAATATTATTTCATTTTCATTATGTGTATCTTCAGGATTATATTCTATTCATGCTAAGTGACCTATAAGTTGCTTTCAATTTCTAAAATAATTATGATTCCTCTTAAATATGACACATTAAATACATATTAGTGTATAGACATTTGAAAAAGAGACCATTAGGGAAAAAAACCCAGTAAGTGATACCTTATCTATAAACATATAGAAAAAGGACCTGGGAAGTTTGTCTTGCTCAAATAGTTACAAGTTTGAGAAATAGTGAGTGATGGCACTTTGGAAGTGATGTGAGTTATTTTGGCTTTGCCATTTATTAACAGTACAATCTTTGACCAAATTACTCAATGAGTTTGTCTAATAGGGGCTAATATTATTTCTTCTTCAAAGTGATTTGGGTTTGTTCCACAGTATAGCATGAAACTCTTGACATCTCTACTTCCCATTGGCCTCTGATCTTACCATGCCTACTTCTTCCTTCTCTACCAGTGGTGAATTTCCTCTCTGCTGCCTCCTACCATGAGAAAAATCTGCAAAAGGTTTAGGTCTGATCAACTTTGGATTAACAAATGTCTGTAGAAAATTTCATAATAAAATATCTTTACTAAATAAGGGTAAAAACTGGAGTCATCCACCTTCTTGGGACTATTTCTGGACATCTTGTCGTTGTTGCAGGTCTCTGTTAAGCCCATCACACTGTACAACTTTGAAGTCAGCCACCTCCATTTTTCCTAGGGTTTTATGCTGATATGGAGGCCATGTTGGCTACAACATCTGTTGACAATGCAGCCATGGAGTTTGGGAGTCATTCTCATCAGACCCTAGTCTTACTAGAGTAGAGCAAGCCTGAGTAAGAATATTGTAAGGAGCCCTCTTTATAGACAAAGAAAAACAATAAGGAAATGAGAGACAAAATAGGAGAAAGAATATGTGGCTTCTCACCTCCTCCTTTCCTTCCTAATGCAGTTTTCACATGCTTAGATCTCAAATCAAGATGGAGATGGAGTTTTAGGTAGAGAGCAGAAAAGTTCTGTGGCATTTGTGGTCAGTAACTTTGGTCCCTGATTCTTAGTCTCTCTTTCTCTCTTTCTATCTTTTCACTATAGATGCCAATTGCCTGAAGGTATCTTTGGTTCTGGGGAATTAGAGATCTCAGAGTAGGGCACCTATGCTAATTAGCTTTCTGCTGCTGTGACAAATCCTTGAGATAATCAATTAAAAGGAGGAGAGTTTATTTTGATTCATTGTTTCAGTGGCTTAAGTCCATGGTCACTTAGCCCAGTGTTGCTTTGTGCTGGTGGTAAAACAGTACCCTATGACAGGAGCCCAAGGTAGGGTATACCTATTCACTTCATGGTGGCCAGGAAGCAATGAGAAACAGGAAGAGACTTGAGTCTGAATATCCCCAGAAAGGATTCATCTTCAATGACCTAACTTACTTCCATTAGGTCCTGCTTCTTAAAGGTCCTACCACCTTCCAATATTGTTACAGACACTTATCCATAGCAACAAAGAAAGAGAAGGAGATTGAGTGCCAAGTATCTCTTCTGAGCTTAGGGGAAATAGGTGAAGAACTTCTTTGTGAGTCTTCATTTACCTGACACAATCCTTCAAACCAAAGAATTCTTGAGTTCACACACTAAGGATTCAGGAAGAGCGTGTGTTTAGAAGTACAGCTTATAATTTTCCATTTTTATTTATGCGATTATTTACTCATTTACAAACAGTTATTCTACAATGCAGAAGCTATGGTATTCTGATGTGGTGCTTTTTGTTACAGTAAATGCCTGAGGGAAAGCGCAGATAGTATCTTACAGTCACACTTACTAGTGCTTGAAGACCTTGAGTGGTTTGGGAAGAAGCAAAAGCTATCTTACTTCTTCTAGTAGGAATCAACAGAACCCAAGATTATCTTTCAAGACTCCTCTGCCATCTCCAGCTCAACACAGACTCAATCTCCACAGCTTATTGTCTCTAATACTTATTTGAACCACTTAGAATTTTCTATCTGTGGAGTCTCATTTATTTTGCTATTAAGTTTTCAATTGTTATTCTTGCCTCTGCCGAAGTTGCAAGCATTCCTCGAAGAAGGAGAAAGGCAATAAATATTTATTGGTCAATTCCAGGTACTATGCTTTGTTCATTTCGTCTCAATCAGGTAATTTCATCCAGATACCAATTCTGGGGATTATTTTTTTATTTTTAGATCACCTTGGCATGAATCAAAGTATTCACCTTTAGTAAAAAACACCTAGCATCCAGTCTTGTATACAGCTTCAGTTTATTACTAAACTGCTGAAAATTGCTTCTAAAACAAAAAAAGTCACACCTTGGGTGAAATGTAGTAAAATGACTGTACATGTGTAAAATATCTCCCTTTGTTTTCTAGTTCAAATCTTCCTCTCTTGCATTCCTGGGACATGTAATACTTTGTGACAATGCTGAGATCAGCAAAATCAACATGACTAAGTTTGTTATGGGGAAACTTTCCTGGAAAATTCAATATCGTAAATAATATGATTGTTGTCTTCAGGAAGTTCCTATAGAGTGGAGACAATTTCCTGCCCACCTGGCACAGAGTTTACTCAATTCATTCAAGCTGCTATAATACACTATCAGAGATGGGGTACCTTATATAGAACAGGAGTATTTTCCTCATGATTCTAGAAGCTAGAAAATTCAGGGTCAAGAGGTTGGCAAGTAGAGTGAGGACTCACTTTCTGGTAAGCCTTCTAATTTTGATCTCTATTGTCAAGTAGCTCTTACAGATCTTGACCTTCATAACCTGATCACCTCCCAATGACAACATTATCCATCAATTTCACATCAAAGGATGCTCATATCTTTGATAGAAAATGCTGTAATATGTGCATAGAATCTATAGACATCCTCTATATACTTTAAATCATGTCTAGATGGATTTTAATGCCTGGAAAAAGCATTGTATTGTATTATTTCAGAAATATGTTAAGAACAAAAAGGTTGTGCCTGTTCAGTACAGGCACAACCATCTTAGGCATGATTGCAGTACATGTCAACAAAAATTTAACCATTCTTTAAGATGTTTCAATCAACAGCTGGTGAATCTTTGGGTGCACAAGCCATAGGTAAGAACCCAGTGTTTATGGGATGCTATACTGCACATGTAACACAGCATGCACTCTTATAACTGCCTAAGAAGATAACAGAGGAGAATATTAGTTTAAAGTTTTAAGGCTCAATTGGATGTTGAATAAGACACTAATGATTGCTTGTTAAATCAGAGGATTCTACAGCACAGAGCTGGTAGTGGCCTTAGAGACATAGCAGGAAGATGGAGCAACAGGCTTCTTCTTTGTACTTTGGACCATAAACAAGCAAGTTGATGAAAATCACCAAGCAGCACTCTGAAATTGAACTCTAGCCCAAGCTGCATTGGCTGTTTGTCTTGCAGCTTAGGAAAGGGTTAGCAAGCCAGAACCAGAGAAGAGCTTGTGGCCTTTGCCAGTTCCTTTTCCTGCTCTCTAATAAATAAAAACAGGGGAGTGAAAAAACAATACAAATCTTTTTTAAAATGTTAGAAGCAGCTGCCTTTGTTTTCAGTTTGGTTCCCAAATTGCCCAGTCCAAAAATGTCTGTTGCCTGAGGAAACTATTATGAACCTATTTTGGAGTTTTGCAATTCAAACCCAATATAGACATCTTTATAGGACTGACGGAATATCCCAGATGATGTTCAAAGCCACAGTAAGGGTAGCAATTTCTTCATTTCTGTCTCCTTTGAGTCCACTGGCAAAGCCTAGACTGTCCTACATCCAGTTGTCAGTAATCTTACTAACAGTTATAATGTGATCATCTATACTCTTGTCTCTGGCTTGTATAAAATGGTCATATTTTGTGGTATTTTCTCCTTTTCAAAGCATCTCCTCCTTTTATATAGGAATTTTATAAGGTCTCCTGAGGCAAACTAATGATATATAAACAGCTTTATATATGGTTGCACATAGAAAAGATAGTGATCTCTTTTACACCTGTGATATAAGAGCAGTGACCCAGGCAGGAAAGTGACTTCTGGGGCCATGTACCTGGATGGGTGCAGGGAAAAAGAAGCCCAAAGCTTCAAAAACCTAAAGCTCAGAGCCCCAGTCTTGGCACATTGGAGAATCTGGCCTCTGGTTTATAAAGTAAAGGATTGTATGGGAAAAACAGGCAGGGGAAAATGAACACATGGGGTGATAAGATTTTTGTTATCTCTTAGCACCTGCTGAGGTGACAGGAGGGCTGAATCCAACTATTTTAGTAACTTCTACTTGGTCACCCTTCACCATGTTTTTGTAAGTGATGCCAAGTTAAGAAATTTCAGAAAGAGGTTTGGAGGAGTAAACTGAAGTCTTTGAAAGTCAATCAAAAGAAGTTTTGATCTGGACACTGGTGGCTCATACCTGTAAGTATAGCTACACAGGAGACTGAGATATGGGGATCCCAGTTCAGAGCCAGTTCAGGAAGAAAAGTCTGTGAAACTCTCAACTCCACTTAACCACCAGAAGCCAGAAGTGGAGCTGTGGCTCAAGTGGTAGAGCACCAGCCTTGAGCAGCAAAGCCAAGTGAGAGAGTGAGGCCCCCAGTTTAAGTTCCAGTATCATGCATGTGCACACACACACACACACACACACACACAAAGTTATTTTATTTCAATTCTGAGTTTGGTAGTTTGTTAGAGCTTGCAATATGATACTAGTATCAACACACAATAATCACATACAGACAGTAGTTGTACATTTTAGTAATGAACAATCTGGAAATGAAGCAGAGAGCAGCTATGTTTGCCACAGCATCAGAAGGACTTGTGCACTATAAACTTCAAACAACCTTGAGAGGCAGTTAAATGAGGCAATTATTCCCCATGAGACAATATTGTTAAAAATGACAACATCTATAAAGTAATTTCTTTACAGAAATTGACAATGTGAACCTTGAATTCACACAGATACACAAAAAGCTCACACTATGCAACAAAATGATTTTGATAAAGAACAAAGTTAGATGACTCCTACTTCCATAATTGTAATCTTACTGTAAGACAGCAGTAATCAACAGTGTGGGTCTTGGGTGTAAAAACAGATATAGATTACTAGAAAGTAAATGAGAATTCAGTAAAAACCTCATATATTCATGACCACTTGAATTTTGACAAGATATATGATAGTTCAATGAGAGGAGAGAGAGTAGTATTCTCTTCAGTAGGACTAAGATGTGGATAGTCACAAATGGAAGAATGAATTTGGCCTTCTTATTACACTTAGCTCAATGCATCATCTAAAGGAATTAGACTCTGTCTCCTGATGGGGCAGTGACAGATCCACTTGTAGAAAAGTCTGTGGCCTGGGAGTTTTGTTATGGCCATCTTTGGAAAATACATCTGACATGCTAGGAAATGTTTGGAGGAAGAGAAGGAAGCTAAGGTCAAGGAGAAGCTAAGTCAGAGGTGGGAGGGCTGGTTCTTAACATCTCAGGGGCATAGACCCTCTGTGCAGAGTAAGGTAGATTAGTCTCAAAAATCAAGTGGAGCCAGGCGCTGGTGGCTCACACCTGTAGTCCCAGCTACTCAGAAGGCTGAGATCTAAGGATCGTGGTTCAAAGCCAGCTTGGGGAAGAAAGTCCATGAGACTCTTATCTCCAATTAACCACCAGAAACCTGGAAGTGACGCTGTGGCTCAAGTGGGAGAGCACTGGCTTTGAGTTGAAAGCTGAGGGACAATGCCCAAACCCAGAGTTCAAGACCCACCACCGACAAAAAAAAAATTAAGTGGGAAGTGGTATAAAGTTAAAACAATTCCCTATGGACTATGTACTCACCTATCTAGGCAAGCGAAAGGAAGCACAACACAGAGAAATCAGAGTACATTAATATGTCAGTACCACAGTGTCTTAATTTATTAGTACCACATTTCTATTGCTATAACAGAATACCTGAGGCTAGATAGTTTATAAACCAAGGAGGTTTTAAAAATAACTTGTACATCCAAATCTAAGAGCAGAAACAATAAAACTTGCAGAAGAAAATATGTGCATAAACCTTAATTAGCTTGAATTATGCACTTGTAACTTAGATGTGATCCCCAAAGCACAAATAAGAAAAATAAGCTGGCCTGTAACAAAATCAAAAGCTTTGCTTTTCACATTCAAGTGAATGAAAAGATAACCTACAGACAAAATGTTTGCAAATCAATTTGTTTCTAACGCAATTATAAGATTATTTCTTTGTTGCTTTGTATGTCCCTCCCCCACAGTATAACCCCTGCTTTCACTGTATTTGATGTCGGCATAATTTGTGGAGGGGAAGGGGAAAAACAAGTCGTTTAAATAAGGATACAGGTGGACCTGTTGCAACAATGAGAAGTACAAGTTGTCATGTCAAAAAGGAACTTTACAACTTGGTGGGGGAGGATTCGGTGGGGGGGGTGAAGGAGGATGGGAAGGGATGGGAAGGGTAAACAAAGGAGGAGGCTACAATGCTTGATAAGAAATGTACTCACTATCTTGCCCATGTAATTGTAACCCCTCTGAACAGTATTTTCACAATAAAAAATTAAAAATTAAAAAAAGGTTTGCAAAACAGATATCTGATTTTATGATTCTAGAATATATGAAAATACAACTCAACAATAAAAGATAAATATTCCAATTTAAAAATACGTGCAATATTTGCTTAGGTATTTCTTCAAAGAATATATTTTGTTATGAATGAATACATGACAAGATTCCCAACATCATGAGACATTAAGAAGATACAAATCTCAGCCACCTTGAGATACACCATTCATACCATTAGGGTGGCTAGAACTTGAATGAGACCCAACAGCATATATGTTATTGAGAAGATGGGGAGAATAGAAGCCTTGGGTATTGCTAGTGTGAACATAAAATTAGGCAACAACTTTGGGTGACAACTTGGAAGTTCTTCAATTAGTTAAATGAAGAGTTACTGTATGAAGGAATAATGCTCCTCCCAAGAATATCCTGTGGACAACAGAAGACACACATCCCCACAACAACATATACATAATGCTTACAGCATCTTTCTTAGTCAAAAGTTCCTTAGCCTGAATTCTCAGGAACTAATAACTAAACAGAATGTGTTGTATATTCATGCCATTGAATGTTACATGAAAAATACATTAAAATGTAGCCTACAAATCATTATGTGAGAAAAGCAAGACAGCAAAGATTATATATATGTATATATATACATTTCCATGTGTGTATATATATATATGTTGAATAATTGTGTTTTATTATTAGATCTCAATAATAAGGACACATATACTAGAGGGAGATCATGATGATGAGATTAGCCACTTTGTGAATATACTATAATCCACTAAATTATACATGTCAAAGCATGAATTTTATGGTATATGAATAATGTCCCAATTAAGCTGTTTGTTAAAAAATATCACAAGAATATCTACAGCAAAATATATGCAATATAATTAAAGTAGTGATTAGAAGCAAATACCTCAGGTACTTGTGTCAATACAAATGGAATGTTGATAATGAAGTCAGTCTCCAGCTCAAAAATATAGAGAACAAACAGCGAAGTATATCAAAAGTAAATGAAAAAAATGAAATACGATAAACACAGAAATTAATGATACAAAATGAGAAAACAGCAGGCACAATAAATTAAAACTGTGTCTTTGAATAAAGAAACAGAGCATATAGCTCTGTGGTTAACCTAAGAATGAAAGAAGAGGAATTAATAAACAAGATGAGGGATGACAAGAGCAAAAGAGCTGTAGGAAGTAGAGGAAATTAAAACCACAATAAGGGTCTCATTCATCACTTTATACAAGTAGGTTTTAAAACTTAAATGAGATGAATAATTACCTAGGAAAACACAATTTCCCAAAATTGATTTCATAGAGATAGAAAGTTATAACAGACTAAATTCCATCAAAGAGAGTTATCAAAGAGCCATTCCATGAAAAAATTACCAAGCCTAGATACTTTCAAAGGTTATTTCCATCAAGCCTTTAAAAACCAGAGAAAGGCTGGATCCATGGCTAATGCCTGTAATCCTGGCTATGCAGAAGTCTGAAATCCAGAGGACTACCAGAAAGGGTAGAAAACTCCTTGAGACTTCATCTCCAAAATAAGCAGCAAGATGCCAAGTGGTAGAGTATCAACCAAGCTACCACAAGGCCCCCTTTTTACTGATGCCTGGCAAAAAAAAACCCTTCAGAGAATTACAATGTTATATGATTTTTTTCAGAGTTTTGAAAGGATTACTTTAAATTATTGTGAAGCACCACAGTAGCAAAACTAAAATAAACTAAAGATACAACAAAAAAAATAAGCGGTAGAATAGTCTCAAATGTGTAGTAAGGGAAAGCACGAAATGATCACTAATAGAATATTATGTCATCTTAAGAAGTAGCACATTTTAATTTGCTGATACATAATCCAAAGTATAATGTTGGTTCAGTATTAGGAAATCTACTTAGTTCACCATCTTAATGAATTAATGTGTTCATATCCATAAATGAATATAGGTCTGTGTTGGCTTTCTATCTGTGGGACAAGATTCCTGGAATAAATGATTGATAAACAGGGAAGGTTTATTTTGACTCAGATTTTCAGAGGTTTCAGGTGATGGTTGACCCATTGCTTTTGTGCTTGTGGGGAGGCAGAACATCATGGCAGGAACATGTGGTAGAGGCAGAAATGCTCATCTCATGGCCAGGAAGGGGAGAGAAAGAGAGACATAGTAGGGGAGAGAGAGAGAGACAGAGAGAGAAGCAGGGACAGCATCTCAATACCCCCGGAAGGGTTCCTCTCCCTCTGGGCTCTATCTCCTAGAGAATCTATTACCTCTCCATAGTCCTTTTGGCTTACAAACCAAGTCTTCACTAAACCTAATAGCTAGTTATTATGAAAACACAATAAAATGGAAACATAGACGCATTTAACATTATGTATATGTATTTATATGAATGCTGGATGAATAAACTAAACAGTTGAGCCTAGAGTAGCATGTTCCATAGAATCAGGAACTACAGAACAATGTCCTACACCTCCACTACATGAAACACTATATTGAAAGCATTTGTCAGCTCAAATACAATAGAAGGGAATTGACAATTTGGACTAAATAAAAAGTTCTGGAAAAACATGCAATAACAAATGATCATTTGGAAGAGAATATACAAGTGCTAGACTAATCATTTTAAGAATTCTTCAAAGCTGTAAGAAATAAAAGGCACTGGTGGTTCAGGAGACTGACATCAGAGGATCAAGGTTTGAGGTCAACCTGGATAGAAAATCTGAGACTCTTATATCAAGTTAACCACCAGAAAGACAGACCTGGAGGTCTGGTTTAATTGGTAGAGTGCTATCTGTGAATAAAAAGTCCAAGAGCTCAAGGCACTGAGTTCAAGCCCCAGTACTTGCTAAATAAACAATTACATAAAAAAATAGAAAGTTGATGGAACATGTGTGAAGTAATGAGCAGTTTGCAGAAAAACAGGTCTAAAGGACTCCTAAACTTACAAAAAGTATACAACTTCATGGTAAACACAAGATGCAAAATAAAATCACAGAAAGATAACATTTCTCACCTATTGATCTTGTAAAAATTCAAAAGCTTAACAAGACTGTGTGGGTCAATCTTCTCTCTCCAGTTTTGCTGAACCACAGAAGGGCCTACTGATGGAATTGGTGCAGCAAACAGAACAGAATGTGAAGTTTCCACATGTAGGATTTTCTTTCAAAGCATGTCTTTACTCTTCACAAATTTGAAGTGATTTGATGACAGTTAATGGACACAGAGGCCCATGAGTTGGATCTGAAGATACTATCACCTTGCTGATAGTCATAGACAGAAAAATGCAGTACAAGCAATGACAAAAATCCAAGATACCTGCTCTTTGTCTCTACCCTTTAGTTAAAAAAAAGAAAGAAAAAGAAAAAGCTTTAACTCTGCAACAAGAAAATCTATCTAGAGCAGACCATCAGCCCAAGGCTGACTTTTAAACCATAATCTACTGCTAATTTTACATTCTTTTGGTGTTGAAGAAATCAACAGCTAATCTAGAGTAGTATGTGATTGGGCTTATTGCTGATAATCATTTTGAGGAGCTTTTGGATATGTTTTGACCTTTTGACATTGTCTTAGAACATTCCTTTGTTTTAATGTGAAAGTCTAAAACTTGGATGAGGGAAGTCTCTGATCTGCTACTGCAATATCACAGGAATCCACATGGTGGCGGACTTTGCCTGGAAAAGGGGCTCATCCATGGTCAGCGTCAAGGTTTCACAGAATTACATTATTTGACAAATATAAATTGTATTGTTTGGTTTTTGTTAATGCATCAGAGAGAATGCATTATGATGCATTCTGGGTGATATTTATTGCCTTTTCTATTTAGAAAAAGAAACTAAAACAAATAAGGTTTTCACTGTGTCAATGGACCTTTATTACAATAGATAAACTGAAGGAAGGTTAGATGGGGTATAAGGAAGGGACAGGTGAAAGAAACAGCTTTAGGAGCTAACAGTTTAGGAGTCTTCCATGCAATTGTTTCTTTCAGTTTGACATAGTTAATAATTTTATTATTGGCTTGTTTTATGTAATTCAGAAAGATGGAGATGGCTTTTCACACTCAGTGGTGCTGGAAAAACAGCACTCAGCAACACTTGCGGTCAGTGTGCCCTCCTACCATTGCAAGTTCCTGCTTTCTTCAAGAGCTGGTGATGGACCAAGTATAATGGTTCATGCCTACAACCTCAGCACTCAGGAGGCTGAGAAAGGAGGAGCTTGAGTTTAAGGCCAGCGTGGATTCATAGAGAGATCTTGTCTCAGAAAACCAAAAGAAATGGTACACTGTACTAATAGGTACAGTGGCTGCTTCCTTTTCTAATTTTGGATAACTGTTCTTAGAAATATTTCAAAACACCTACACCTACACACACACGTACACACATATACACACACAAAAGTGGTATCATATTTCAGAAGCAATAAAGAACCAAAAGAATGCTGGGAATCTCGGATTCTTTACTTTGGGCCCCAAATATACTAGAAAATATAACAAGACAAGATGCAAATCCATAAACATTATCATGATTAAAACAATCATGCAGTAGGCACCAGCTCTCTGCCAAATACTTCTCTTATATTTATTGCTTTATATTTCGAAATCTGAAATCCATTTTATTTTTCATAATTCTGTTTTTGGGATCTCAATGTAAATGTGACAGGTTCACAGATAACAGCCAAATAATGATGACAGCTCTCTCACTCCAGATGCCAATCCTATACCCCATTTTCTTAGTTCCTACCACTTAATCACTTGGTCCTGAGCCATTGCTGGGTAGAAGCCAGAAGGCAGAAGTGCTTCCTTTTTTTTATTTCTGCCAGCCATGGGGCTTGAACTCAGGGCCTGGGTGTTGTCCCTGAGCTCTTCTGCACAAGGGTGGTGCTCTGCCACTTGGAGTCACAACTCTACTTCTGGTTTTCTGGTGGTTAATTGGAGATAAGAATTTCACAGACTTTCCTGCCCGGTCTGATGGCTTTGAATGGCAATCCTCAGATCTCAGTGTCCCAAGTAACTAGAATTACAGGTGTGAACCACTAGAGGCCCGCTTCAGAAGTGCTTCTGTTGCTGGAGCTTTGAGCTGTGTGACTCAGAAAACCAGAGAGGCCACTCAGACAGGAGCCAGAGAGTGCCTAAATACTCAAGTCAGTTACCCAGAGGAAAAACAAAGTCATCTCAGAAGGGAAACCAACACACATGCCATCCACGCCAGCGATGCCAGACACATCATTAGCCAGGGCTGAGGCCTGGCCTCCCATCTGGACATAGGCCAGTTGCTCACAGTTGACTTAGAAATTGAGCAGCCTGGCCCATTATTACTTCCCATAAGCTTTTCAACAGTACCACCTATCTTCAAAGTGCCCTGCCTGAACACTCCAGAGTCGATCCGTGGACTACACCTCTGTGGCTTGCAAATGGTGGGCATTTTAGAGTTGAAGTGGATAGGCTATTGCAGCTTGAACTTTTTGTAGCCACTGAAATGGCTGGCCTTATGGACTCCAAGTTGAGCCCTGGAACCAGTGGCCTTGAAATCACACACTGTATGGATGGATCCCACATGTCAGTCACTGCCTTTGATCTTCAAAGGGCCTTCACACCATCCACATTGGACTCTGTCTGGTCCAGTTGCTTTGCTGCTTTTCTACATGTAGAAGAAAAGTTCCTCTCTCCACACACTCTTAAATCCTTTCTTGTTCCGTTTCTCAGAGAACATGGAAGAAACTGGGTGGTGTTTTCTATTTCCTCTGACTCTGCCACCTCTGCCCCTGTTCATAGTACACCAGCTCTGTGAGGACCTGTTCCCTCTTCCTCTATCATCAACCTTCTACTCTTCTGCTCTCTGGGTCATCCAATGAGTACACAACACATTGTTACCATTCCCATTTATAATAAAAGGTAACAGAAATAAATCTTTCTTTTCTCCACCCTACTGCTTCCATTTCTTTTCTCCACCTCGCCCCCCTCACACACACACCAGTACTGGGGCTTAACCTCAGGGTCTCACATTCTCTCTTGGCTTTTTATGCTCAAGGTTGGTTCTCTGCCACTTGTGCCACACCTCCACTTCCTCATCTTCTCTTTAAAATTTGCTTCCTTTATACATGTTGACCCATTTTAACAAATGAGATGTACAAGACACTATGTTGAAAACAAACTTTATAATTTTTGAGGGGGGAGAGGGAGGAGTTGGAGAGGTGGAGAGGGAAGGGATGGTAGGGGAAAATCAAAGGAGGAGGTAACAAGGCTCAATAGGAAATGTACTCATTACCTTACTCATGTCACTGTAACCCCTCTGTACACTATTTTTACAATAAAAATATGTAAAAGAAACATTTGCTTCCTTTTACCACGAAGCTCCTTTCTTCTACTCTCACCTCAACTCTCTCTGGTTAGGCTCATTTTCTTCCTCAACTCCACTAAGTCTGCTAGTATGCTCATGCGAAACTCCATGTTTTTGTTTTTTGTTTTAACTCCAGTGCTCAGTCCCCTCAGCTCCTGCTTGCTCAGTTAGCAGCCAGTCTCCTGGCTGGCAATCTTGCCATTTGTTCCACTGGCTACAGGCCAGCTCACTAGGCCTAGATCCTCAGGAGCCTCACTGGGGTGTGGCCTATAGACTGTTCTGGGGAGGTTGGGGAACCATGTAAATGCCTGCTCTGGGCTTTGTCTGTGGGCCTCAGACTTCTGGAGAACCCCTCACTCATACATCCACTGCAGCCCTTTGGCAGCCAAAGCAACATGTGCAGCATGAATTGTTGTCTATCCACTCAATGGGTGAGATTAGAAGACTTTGCAGTCTGTTCTTATGTAGCTCCAGCCTCCAGTGCTTAGGCCAGCAATCTCCTCCCCTCCTCTGTCCAATGATCTTGAGAGCCACATAGCTCTGTCAAGAAGATACCTTCTTCTATTTTTAAAAATAAGTTTTTTATTATGAAAATACTGTATAAAGGGATTACAGTTACATGAGCAAGGTAATGAGTACATTTCTTTTTTTTTCTTTTTTTTTGGTCCGGTCGTGGGGCCCGAACTCTGGGCCTGGGTGCTGTCCCTCAGCTCTTCAGCTCAAAGCTAGCGCTCTACCACTTGAGCCACAGTGCCACTTCCGGCTTTTTTCTTTTTGCTTATGTGGTGCTGAGGAACCCAGGGCCTCAGGCATGCAAGGCAAGCGCTCTACCACTGAGCCACATTCCCAGCCCCCATGAGTACATTTCTTATCCAGCATTGTTGCCTCCTGCTTTGTTTTTCCCCTACCATCCCTTCCCTCCCACCTCCTCAACTCCCACCCCACCCACCACCCTAAATTGTAAAGTTCATTTTTTGACATAGCGTCTTATATATCTCATTGTTGCAATGGGTCAACCTGCATCCCTATTTAAACAATTTGTTTTTTCCCTTCCCCTCTCCACATTATACCAGCATCAAATACAGTGAAAACAGGGATTATACCATGTGGGGAGGGACATACAAAGCAAAAAAAAAATCACATGGTACCTTATAAATACGTTAGAAAAAATAGCAAGGAAGAAAAACCATTTGTGTCCTTATCTTGGGGTTCATTTCATTTAACATCGTCTTATCTGGTCATTTGTACATAGCTTTTGACCTTTTCTGCTTGTCCCAGACATAGACGAGGTATTGCAAATAAGGGAAACCATAGGACATACGTTTCTTTGGACCTGGCTTACTTCACTTAATATAATTTTTTCCAGGTCTTTCCATTTCCTAACAAATGGGACGATGTCATTCTTTCTGATGGAGGATAGAATTCACACACACACACACACACACACACACACACACACACACACACACACATCACATTTTCTTGATCCATTCATCTACTTAGGGACATCTGGGTTGGTTCCATATCTTAGCCATGGTAAATAATGCTGCAATAAACATAGTTGTGCTGGCAGCTTTAATATGGTCCTGTTTGTGATCATTTGGGTAAATGCCCAAAAGTGGGATTGCTGGGTCATAGGAAAGCTCTATGTGGAGTCTTTTGAGGAACCTCCATACTACTTTTCAAAGTGGTTGAACAAGTTTACACTTCCACCAACAATGCGGTAGGGTTCCCTTCTGTCCACATCCCTTCCAGCATTGGCTGTTATTAGATTTCTTGATTATAGCCATTCTATCTGGGGTGAGGTGGTATCTCAGTGTTGTTTTGATTTGCATTTCTTTTATGGCTAGAGACGTTGAGCATTTCTTCATGTGTCTATTGGCCATTCTTATTTCCTCTTCAGAGAAGTTTCTCTTTAAGTCTTTAGCCCACTTATTTATTGGGCAGTTGTTGGGGGATTTAATTTTTTGAGTTCCAGGTATATTTTAGATATGAGACCTTTACCCATTATGTGGCTAGTGAAGATCTTCTCCCAATCCGTGGGTTTCTACAGATCTTGCTAGCTATGTGCTTTGCCATGCAGAAACTGCAGCTTCATGCAACCCCATTTGTCCAACCTTTCTTTGATTTGTTGTGTTTCTGGGTCTCTATTAAGAGAAAATTTCAGCCTGCAGAGGCACCTTCTTAACCCCCACACAATGCACCTCATGTGGTACTCTCCTTTGAGACCCCTCCTGTCTAGCAGGAGCTCTGCTTTGGCTTTTTCTTCAATAAATCTTTGCAATTTACTTCTCCCTCTGTGTCCACGGATTCCTTCTTCCACACCATAGAGAAAAAGACCTGAGCTAGGTGCGGCAGTTTTTCAGCATCACCAAGATCACCTCTGACTCACAGGTTGTGATCAGCTCTTGTCTGTTCTGGACTGGCCCTATCTATAACATCAGGCTTGACCACACAGTCAAGACCTCATTCCAGGGTCACGTGACAGAGAGGTATCTGCTTGTCCAGTCAGCTCCATTGGAACACTGTCACAATGTGTCATAGCTTCTGCTGCTGGTTTAGGAACTTCAGAAAGCTCCTCTATGACCCAAGTCCTTAAGCAAAATTGATCCTGGCAATGGCTCACTCCTCACTCCAGAGGGCACAGATTGGAAGGAGCTGAAAAGGTAAATTTCTCCTGATCGGCAGTACTTCCTCTTCCAGCCTTTAAGATTTTCAATCAGAAATCAGAAATCTTGCAGAATCATTCTTTGGAAAAAAAATACTCCTTCATATAAAAGCCAAGTTTTGTAGCTGTTACAGATCAATCAAAAGTAAAATTGCTTTGAATCAAGACAGGAGAGGTTCAATTTCTCTAGAACCTGCACATGTAGGGGTTCTGAGGTTCTTGCCCCCTTCCCCAGTGCTAAGACTTTGCATAATACTGGGGAGGCCATTAGGCCATGTGATGGACATGATCCCTCTAACTCAGGGCATGGCAAGTATGTGCATTAGCACTGTCACTGGGGTATTACAGTGGAGTGCGGAGAACATGAGGACACAGTGTCTAGATGGAGAGGGTGAGAGAATCAATGAGACAGCAGCTCCTATGTGCCCAGGAAAGGTCAGTCTCCACAGCAGCCTCCTTCCATGGCCACACCTGATGGGGCTCCTAGCCTGGCACCTTCCTTGAAGGATCATCTTTTTAGTTGGCCTTTAAACCTTTTATTACTGATTGGCTAAGGTTCTACTTGGTGACGTGAACACAGACATAGTACTCCCTTCCTGCAGAAGAGGCGGTGTTTCCTCATGCTTGGGACAGACCAAGACGAAGAAGTGCCCAGAAAAGGGTTCTTCTGTGCTGTGATGAAGAAAGCACACCTCCCTCTCATGGAGCAGAAGTGTGGGTAGCTGAGGGCATTGTCCATGTGGAGACAAGTCTATCTGTACATGGGCAGACGGGACATCTGTGCATGGAAATCCAGGTTCCCCTGCCCCATATAGGGGACCACACTGCAGAGGAATGGTACTGAGCTGCCAGCCAGCATCCCAGCAGTGAGAAATGCTGAGTGGTTAGAGACATTGCTGGTGTCTCCATGATGGCCTGTTCTTGGGCACATGATCATATTATGCTCAATCCAGATGTTTTGTTTGGGGCTGTATGTGTGCTTCTAACGATACAGCTGCTTGACCTGATCAAAGCATAGCTTCAAAGAGATTCTTTCAGTATGCGTTTGGTTCAGCTCCCTGAAGGCAGAGATGGGAAGCAGCCCTTAGAGCACTCTGACAGAGATTGAGAGTTAATGCAGCTACTTTAGCTCCCAGACTTCTCTCCTTTTAGAAAAGTTGGTACTGCTTGTTAGCAGGGCCTGGGCAGAAAGGAGCAATGTATAACACGGAAATCCTTCCTTATGTATTACCTTTATCTCCCTAAACAAATCTCTGGGCACCCAGAGCTCTCCCCTCTCCACCTTCCTGGGGAGGATTAGGAATATAACATTGAATTTTATTTTTGTAAAACAAACCAATTACCATGTCTTGCTTAGAGTAGACGGTCATGCTTCCGTTCTGGTTGCATTTCTACTGCCTACAGTGCACACAGCAATGTCCCTGCTTCTTCCTCTGCTCGGCTCCTGTCCAGACTCTAATTCAATGGTTGTCCATGGCTTTGTCTACAAGGGAAACCTGTGTGGTGAGCTGGGGGTCTTCTCAGTCAATAATAATTCATGCCATGGGTGCTGTGGTGTTTTAGCGTTCCTCCCCAATGCTTTCCATGAAGATGCTCCAAAGCCTGAGCCTGCTTCTTACCCACCATGTTACTGTACAAATGTGAATGATTCTATATGTCTTCTCATAGATATAGATATCTTCTAACATCTAGATAAATATCAGTATCTATGTCTATTGTATGTATATATAACCCTGATTAAGTTATAAATATATGTGTGTGTACACACACACACACACACACATACCCACACAGAGAGAACCAATACAATGTATATGTAATGATAAGATAGAATTTAGTAGATTGGCTCCCAAAAGACCATCTGCAGACTGCAAAGCTGGGAAACAAATAGCTGTTCTGTCTAGAAACCGCAGAACAAGAGGGACCAGTGGTTCAGCCTAAGTCTGAGGCTGAAGGCCTTCCAGAGAACATCTGGTGCAATTCCAGGCTGAAAGGCTGAAGAATCTGCAGGTCTGATGTCGATGAGTAGTTGGCATTAGGTAAAAAAACCCACTTACTCAAGAAGAATTGAATTTCTACTCTTTTCCATGTTTTGTTTCCCCTGGGCCTCCAGTCTATTGAATGGAGTCACCCTCGTTCCGGGAAGATCTTAAGGTATGCCCTCACAGACATACCCAGAAAATGCTTTGCCATTCCAGGGAGTCCTCCATCAAGTCAATACCACTCTCAAGACTCACCCTCACAATGTCCAATTTCTTTCTTACCAGTTCTACCCTCTTTCCACAGTGAGGTCTGTGGAAACTAACTAGGTATAAATTATAAGTGAAGTTAATGATCTGACCTTGGGCACAGAGATTTCCAGCTCTACCACATGCCAGGGGTGAGCAGGGCATTTGAGAGGCTACAAGACAATGGGTAGTAAGCAGCAAGCTTGGGGTCTAGTGGGTTGAGAAGTTTACTTGCTTTTCTTTACTTGATATCTGGCTCAGTGATCAATCAGTCCTGTGATGGCTTTGGCAATTTACCTCTTTGTGTTGATCAAACAAGATAAAATGTTGCAGTCTTGTCTTAGGGAAATGCAATGCTCAGATCCAGTAGATGTCTCAGTGCCCTTCTGGTAAAGCCCAGGGAATGGTGGTTGCCATGGGAGTAATGGGGCAAAGCAAGAGGATACATTCTTGAAATGGGTGCCCACCCCATCCACAGAGAAAGGAATAGTTCTCATCCTTCGCTTGGACATCTCTGATTGCTTCCTCCCTTGCCATCCTCTTCTAGGACTGCACATGAAAGTGAGGAGGGAGGGCCATCTTCACCCCCAAGGATGGTGGAGATGAGGCTCCAGTTGCTGCTTCTCCTGGAACTTGCCCTGAGCTGAGTGCTGAAGAAAGCACTGCTGTCTGGAGGTTAAGAAAGGGCACAGGAAGTCAACTTTTATGGTAGCAGCAGAGCACCAACCCAAGTTTATACTAAAAGCTATGAGCTGCAGTCCTTTTCCTGCCAGGGGCCAGCCAGTAAACACTGTAGGCATAGCTGCTCTCCTTATAACCAGTCAATTCTGCTTTCACGAAAAAGCAGCTATAGACAATTGTGAATATGAGATTGTGTTTGTAGTCCAGTCATATTATACTAAACAAGTAGGCAATGGGTTTGACCCTGGAACTTCAGTGTGTTGACCCCCTGTCTAATCTTATGATTCTGACCTGACATCCTAATTGTGATCTCTTATCATTGTTTTCTATTTGACGGATCCCACAGATCCTGACTTCTGTGCTAGGAACTCCAATCTTGTCACCCAGCCTCAACGGCTGCCCCCTGTTTCTTTTCAGGGACTGGCCTCTAACTCTGAGTGATTATGCCATACCTATATCCAGGGAGGCAAAGAAGAAGGTTGAGGAAAAAGGTCTAGAGCAAAAGTAGGATTGCTGAAGAGAAAAACTGTGTATGTTCATCTTTGGAGGGGATCGATGAGGACGATTTAGCCAAACTGTTTTCTAGGCTCTGTGGAGATGATTGTTTAGTCTTCTTGGCACAAAGCTAACTAGAGATTTTTCCCTTGGGAGAAATTTAGAGAACTCTGGTCCTGTCTGGATCTTTGAGAGTTTAGAGTGAAACCCCTCTGACGTTGCCTTTAGGTCAGCAAAGCAAGTAGAGAGTCCCTTCCTCTCCTGTTTCCTATTTGAGCTCTGGCAGTTGCCCTTTCTTCAGACACAGAGCTGTTGGAATTGGAGGTCCTCTAGGTGTCACTAGATTGAATCTTTCTCTGTCACTGGCAAAAGTAAATAGTAATTCCAGGAGATAAGCTAATGTATTCAATGTCAAACAGCTGGTGAACACTGGAGCTGGCCATGGACCTAAAGTCTCCTGGTGGACACTTGGGTTTAGCTTTGAGTTTACTTTCTCTGTACGCCCTCTCTGGTGTCTTTTGAATCACTTTAATTTTTTATTCCAAGGTGATAAAGGTGACTCACATTAAATCGCTTCTCACCTGTTCCCTGAGGCTCCATGCTCTCCCAGTTTTCATGCTGAGCCATTTTACTGCATCCAGAAAGCTACCTTCCTTCCAATGCTTGCAGCTGGTACAGCCTGGTCCTCAGGTGCCTTGTGGAGTCTTCGAGAATGGGAGCTCATTAGGAGCAGTGATTATTCACATACCTTGGGCACGAAGCCTCCTTCCTACTTTCTTCCTACTCCTCCATCCCTATCCACTACAGAACATGAAGCTTCATCATTTGTATTCTGCCCATAAAATATGCACTCTAGTGGCTTGAGATTATGGCTATTCTTCCTCGATTTTTAAAAAAGGCAAACATGAAATAAAAACAAGAGGACCAAGGAGATCTAATTAAGAGTCCATAAAGCCGGGGTTGGTATCTCCATTATCAGACTGGAGCAAGACTGCTGTTTTCTTTCTGTCCTGTCACTGATATAAATGAGTTTTTAATTCCTCCTTTTGTGAAGAACAGGTTATCACACTCCTATTCATTAAGTGACTTCAGGGCCCTGCAGCAGAGCTTAATGTTGGTTTAAATTAGCAGCCTCTGCCTCTGGCACCATCATCAGGTAGGAGTAGGGAGTCCTGGGAAAGGTAATACATTTCTCTATCCACCCATTATTTCCATATTTAAGGCCTGAGGGACTAAGAGATCCACAAGTGACCTTGAGCTATGTGAAGGACAGTTTGACCAATCCCTCCTCACTGCCCACAGGGAAAATAGCAAACCTTTCCACGAACTGCAGAATTTCTTGCTGTTTCCTTGCTGCTCCCCTGGCCAGTCATCATGGGTTCTTTCCTCTCTCCTCATGTATTTGTATGCAAGTGATTTGCTGAGGAAATGTACCTAATAGAAGCTAGAGGCAGGGAAGGCAAGAAACACATGCTGCAGTATCCTCAGTGTGTCCTGAGTCTGGCAATGGGGGCTGGCTTTCACATTTCCAAGTTAGTTCTTGGCTAAGAAGGAGAGAGACAAATTCAAAGGAAATTCAGTTCTCTAGACTCAAGGACAAAGCAGTGCTGGTAGTCCAAGGGTAGTCCTGCACACAGATGCAGGAGGCAGGCACAAGGGCAGGGAAGGGGTGCGCATGATATGAGAGGACTGTCAGCATCATCTGTGCAGCATGCACTTGAAACCTAGCATCACACAAATCCACAGAGCTTACAGCCCTGCAGAGCCAGGCTTGGCTAGCCTACAGATGGGGAAAATGAGGTCAAGAGAAGGAAAGTGATTCCTTCAAGACAGCACGGCTTGTGAGTAGCAGGGCTGGGGGTTGCATAAAACCCTTTGCACTTGAATCCAGGCCTTTCCTCTGACATCCGGCCATCTGTTACCAGGTGGCACAAACAAATATTGTTTACTTGGATCAAACTTGACACATGGGACCTATGTTTCTTTGGGCCTGGCTTACTTCACTTAATATAATTTTTTCCAAGTCTTTCCATTTCCTAACAAATGGGGCAATGTCATTCTTCCTGATGGAGGCATAGAATTCCATTTTGTATATATACCACATTTTCTTGATCCATTCATCTACTGAGGGGCATCTGGGTTGGTTCCATATCTTAGCTATGGTAAATAGTGCTGCAATAAACATATATGTCTAAGACAATCAGAAAAGGTCAGATAAGATGATGTTAAATGAAATGAACCCCAAGGTAAGGACACAGGTGTTTTTTTCTTTCTTGCTATTGCTTCTAACGTATTTATAAGGTACCACGTGATTTTTTGTTGCTTTGTATGGCCCTCCCCCACGGTATAACCCCTGTTTTCACTGTATTTGATGTTGGTATAATTTGGGGATTGGAAGGGAAAAAATTGTTTAAACAGGGATACAGGTTGATCTATTGCAACAATGAGATGTACAAGATGCTATGTTGAAAAATAAACTTTACAATTTAGTCGGGGGAGGGGGAGTAATGTAGTTGTGGAGATGGAAGGGAAGGGATGGTAGGGGAAAACCAAAGGAGGAGACAGCAATGCTTGATAAGAAATGTACTCATTACCTTGCTCATGTAACTGTAACCCCTCCTCTGTACAGTATTTTCACAATAAAAAACTTATTAAAAAACTTGACACATTGGCTCCAAATTTATAAACAACTATTTTCAAAGTGAAAACGATGAAAAAAGAATTCTCTTTGGAATATACAAGTTTATAAGTTTCCATCAAAGAGCAAGGTTGTCTGGTGTCAGATATTTTATGACATTAACAGAGCAGAGAAGATGAGCACACTTCGTATGCTAGATTTCTCACCTCGGCCATTCCATCGTAGCTTTGTTCTGACTCTGCTCGTTGACACTCGAGTGTTCATTGAGAAAGCACCCTTTCCAAAAATGCTTTCTTTTTAAAAAAAATTATGTTTAAGTGGTTGTACAAAGAGGTTTCAATTCAACATGTCAGTTTGTGAGTATAATGTACTTTGATCAATGTCACCCCTTTCTTTGCTGGCTTTCCAACAGATGATCAGCAATCAAAATAGGAAGAAAATCCAGATTCCATATTAAACCAGTAAAAGACAAGCAATGTTTCTTGAGATCAAACTTTTTCTGTTTCCAGTCACAGGTTTTAAAGAAACCTTAACATTTAAGGCAAGTGGCCTGTAGGGATTGACTATTTGACATCATTGCCTGTGGATGGTTGAGTTGATTGTCAGAAAAGAGGTATCATGTTTGGGAATTAAGCTTACATGGCATCTACATAAATGTTACACTCCAGTCTTGAAGCACTGCCAAATTTGACACCAGTAAAACCAACATATTTCTTTTCCTCTTGTGTTAAATTCTTCATCAAAATGTCTACATCCAGCGACCAAGCTGCTTCCACCTTCCCCACAACGCCTCCTGGCTGTTCTCACTCAGGGACCTCTGCGAACTAAGAAGGAGTTTGGCATAAAGAGCTACTGCACACCCAAACTGCATCCTTCCTGCCTTAGTCACGAGTAGCCAAACTTAAACCGCAAAAGGCCATTAAAGCATCATAACCAGCAAGTGTTAACACTCTTTTATCCCTGCCGACAGCATTTTAAAAATGGTTTGTCACTGAAAGTCTTCTGAGTGCTATTAACAAGCATCATAGACATTTGGCAAAGATCAGCTTTATTTTACAGACAGCATGAGGAAAGGACTCCCAGTGAGTTGCAGAGGGCGGTTGGAGGGAAGGTGTGAGAAGTTGCTTACCAACACTTCACATGGATTTAGGGTGGAGTGTATACAGCAGAAGGGAGTGTGCGCGACCAAGGTAATTGACAAAAGAAGCTAGTGCATAGCAGTGCCAAGTGAACAAACAGCCTCCTAATTCTGACTGCCTCTCAGAGATTTCACAGTCTCTGATCCTCTCCTCTCCTCCCCTTCCGCTGAAAGTGGTGTCCTGCTTCTGATGCCTGGCAGTGATCCAACTGGGGCAAGCATCCACCAGGGCTGGAATTGTTTTAAAGAGGTGTTCTGAAGAGATTGCCTTGTGTTCACAGACAGTGGCATTTAGATTCTTTTAAGTGAAATTGAATATATGTCACTCTGAGGCTTGCTCTCAATCCACAGACATGTTTGGAGAAGCCTTGGTCCTGTGGCCTGAGACCCAGGAGGTGCATCCTGAGTGGGTCAGCTCTGCTGTTGATGAAGCTCTGGAGGGAAGACGGGTGAAGCAGGCTGTAGAGCATCCCACTAAGGAAGTTAATAATGTGTGATTCATCTTACTTTAAGCTTATATTCACATACAGCATCTGAATTCTTACTAGTCAAAATGTGAGTGCTGTCCCTAAGTATAATGGGAGTCTGGA
Organism: Dipodomys ordii; assembly: GCF_000151885.1. Taxonomy (NCBI): domain Eukaryota; kingdom Metazoa; phylum Chordata; class Mammalia; order Rodentia; family Heteromyidae; genus Dipodomys; species Dipodomys ordii. The sequence goes on along the minus strand of NW_012267220.1, from coordinate 35,299,168 downwards.
ATCTAGGTTAATTTGGAAAGGAAGATTTCCCATGCTTTATTAGTTGTGTCTCCATTAAAAAGAATGTTCCTGCAATTGAAATGTAGACTCTCTAAGGAGCCTGAGGGAGTAGCCACGGGAAATGGTAAAATTGCCTCTAATCTCAGTGATTGCTTAGTTTCTAGCTCCAAGAAGGTAAAAGAATTAGGTTATGGCCAGCCTTTAGATATTGTGATGCCGTGAAGGTCATATTTTATATCATTGTGTGGAAAGCCTTTCACCCAGTGTTTCTGAGCTTCTTTGTTTGCTTGTCAGATGAAGTTAATGAAGATTCTTCTCTCATCTGATTGTTTTAGATGTACATGTGAAGGCAGAAAGTTTAGGAGTGCTCACCCTGTTAATTATTATTCCTATTTCTGAAGATAAGGTCACATGACTTGGAATTAAGAAATCAGTGTAAGAATGTAGGACGTCCTTTTTCTTACTTATGTAATAAAATAAAAACACTTGTCAGGCTTACCCCACAGGGATGCTCTGAGGATAAACATACATTAGCATGTGAAAATTAGTATAAAACACTCTGCAATGTCATCTTGCTTACCTACTAAGTAACACATAGGCCATGTGACTTCCCTTCTCAGACCCCTGCCTGTGTTATGTGAACCTCTTTGGTTATAGATTAGAACCAAAGAGAGCTGGTGAAGGGCAGGAAAGATGCCATCCTCAACTGGGGCAGAGTGACTGAATGTCTTTGGCTGTGTCCGCTCTGGACCTGGGCAATGGAAACAGTGGACAAGCTTATCAACAGATTGTGATAACATCTGGTAGGCAGAGATGGGGGATGGTAAGTCCAGGCCAGTCCAGGCATAAAGGCTTATGAGACTACATCGCAACCAATGGCTGGGTGCAGTGACTTGTGCCTGTCATCTCCAGTAACAGGGAAACACAAGTATCACAGCTTGAGCTTGCTCAGGCATAAAGCAAGACCCTACCTTGAAATAACAAATGCAAACATTTGTATTTGTCTAGCAGGTACACAAATCTCTGAGTTCAGTTCCTAGTCACACACACACAAACACACACAAAATTATGAAAATATCTATCTAAAATAGGTGTCTATAGGACTAGGGCCAGACTGGGAAGGGCTGTGTTTGTGGAGCTTGGGAATGAATCACCTTACAGAGCCTTTAGACTCTGATGAAGACCTTTGATGTTCTGATGATTCCCATGGGTACCTGCATGGGCAGTGAAATCTTAGTATGCCCCCAATCTCAAGACTGGGACAATAGACTAAGCCTTTGCCTTTGAGTGCCTTTTACTTGACAGGCCTTGAGAGGTTCCTGCTTGGATCTCTATCCACAAGGGCAGCCTTTTTTTCTACATAAGATTCACAAGACTCTGAAGACCAGGTCTCGAATGGATGAAACCTTAAAGAATTCTGTCTTGGTCAGCTTCAGGTGGACTAGGGGTAGACACTTACTGATACCACTGTGCTACCTCTGCCCCATGTGTAGAAATGTCATTCCCTCTAATACAAAAGAATCCTAAAGGACCAATACATGAAGCCCTTATCCTTCAGGAGTGCAGGGTAACTATTGGGTCAATCAAATCTCTCTGGATTGTAAGCAACTGAAAATAACTCCATCTGGTTTGGTGGGAGGACAGGAGGCTTGTTAGAAACCTTTGGTAACTAGAGATTATGATTGTCTATGAAAGCTTCCCTTCTCTTCTTCCATAGCAAGAGCTGAAGTAGGACATGGCTGCCTAGCCCAGAACGTTTCCAAGCTTCCCCATTACAGCTCTGTGTGATCATAAAAAGTTTATTTTGGGGTGTCTCCCAAGACCATACAAGCTGAATTCTCCGCATTTTCTCCTTCATCAAACTGGAAAAGCTTCCACTGGGGTGATTCTTAAAGGTGTGTGGTATTGAAGAAGTCAGAGCCTGTCAATGATGGTGTGGAATCATACAGTCATTTGTCTGCTACTTTATAAAAAGAGAAACTTCTCTGTTTGAATCTTTGCATTATGGGGCTCTTTGCTTTAGCTTTAGCTTGAAAAAACTGTTGAATACCGCCTTGGGAAGGCAGGGAAGGAACAGCTCCAGACATCTTAGCCAGCAGGATTTGTAGATTAATGTGTTCAATCCCTGTTATAAAGAGTACTTCTCTTTATCATCTGTCACTGATGTGTCCTTCATTCAAATTTCAAATCTTTATGCAATAACCTGACTTTCCAGCTTGGGCCTGGCATGTATCATTAGTTCAATAAGCTTTGGTAAAGAAGTGATATATATGTGGAAATAAAACCCATTTCTGCATCACAAGATTTTTCTGGGTAGGGGTACCAATGTACAACTGCTGTTTCTTAGGCCAGAATCAAATTAGGCATTCTCTGAATAATGGAGGATTGTCTGAATTTTGGTGGGAAGATAGTAATTGAATAGACCATAGCAATATTGAAGAGGCAGGGGCTATGTTTGGGGCAACCGACAGGGATTTGAGGAAGTGCTTTGGAAGCTTGTCATATGTTGAAAGCAAGTGTGGAACCTGAGGGAGAAAGAAATTGTGCTGATTTGAAATATGAGCACCAGCAAGTGACCTAGGGCAAGTGATTCAAATTATGTTGTAAGTGTGAGCATGCTCCTCCTTCATAATATAGAGATGACCCCACTATAACCTGTACTATAGGGCATAGCTCTGGCAGTCCCAAGGATGAGGGCCAAGTTAGAGGGTTGGTAGAGACAAAAGAGGAAGTAGCATACTTGTTTTACTTGGATGACTTTTGAGTAGATATTGCTAGGTCCTTATAAACTATCCATTTTGAATCTGTTGCCCATAACTCTTTTTAACTCGTCTGCAACCAGCTGTGATATTTAGTTTATGAATCCAATTAAGTAGTCTACCATACCTGGTTATTTAATCAAACACTGATCTAGGTGGTGTTGTAAAGGTATTTTGTAGAGCAAATGAACATTTACAATTAGTCAATTTTATGTAAAGGGTATTATTTTCACAATGTGTGTAAACCTTGTCTGATAAAAGCAAAACTGACTGGGCACTGAAAGCTCACATCCGTAACCCTAGTTACTCAAGAGGCTGAGATCTGAGGTGGGAAAGTTTATGAGACACTTATCTCTACTAAATTACCAAAAAAGCTGGAAGTAGAGCTATTGCTCAAGTGGTAGAGTGCTATCTTTGAGCAAATGAAGCTCAGGGACAGAGCCAAGGCCCTGAGTTCAAGCCCCAGTACCAACAAAAAAAAAAAAGAAAGAAAGAAAAGAGAACCTGAAGAAGAAATTCTGCCATAAGACTATGACATGAACTCTTGCCGAGAGTTTCCAGCTTTCCATATGGATTTCAAAATTGCCAGTCCTCACAATCACATGAGCCAATTCCTTGAATATGATCTTTTTTTTCTTTCTCTCATATAACAGTATACATACATATGTATATAGGCATGTACACAAACACATACAACTTCTGTTTCTTTAGAGAATATAGAGACTGATGAATCCACCATCTCTCTCCTCATTCTCCCATCCAAATACACACTGGACCCTGTGAGAGTTCAAGCAGTTTTATAATTTGCCAAGTAGGGCAGTGGTGGAACAATAGAGGTCATTGGGGTCATGCTTTGCCTCTTTACCATGTACCAGGGTGTACAATGCTGCTCCAGCATACTGTCATTTCCAATTTCTAACCTCCAGTGTGTTCTTTAAATGTAAAGGATTTACTTAATCATGGTTTGCATTTCAAGGCGTTGTCTTTATTTTTCAAGGCTCCTTTCTTGATTGCTTGCCTTGTTGTTGTTGTTTTTCTGTTTATACTCTCATTTGCTTGTCTTCTCTTACAAGATCTTTCCAAAGTACTTTAAATGTATTCTTTCATTTTTGGCTTTGTGTTGTTGTGGAATATATATATCATGTACCTAATGTGGGAGTTTTTGAATGCATAGATAGAATTGGCTTTGTTTTAACTGTGCAATATGTGTGTGGCTTCTCATGTTGGCCTGTGTATTTCTGGTCAGTGGTAGCTAATGAGCAGAATATTCCATCATGAGCCCAGCACATTCTTCTTTTCTGTTACAAATAAACTCATAGATTGCCTCCAACCAATAGCACAAATAGACAGCCTCATGTGACTCCTTTAAGACCAGGGGGAAGATTTTCTCAGCAGTAAACAGTCAGGGGGCGGGGAGTTATTGGCCAGAATGTCTGAACATTTCCTCTAAGGATTTGCAGATGGTCCCCAGCATGCTGCATCTGCAGGTGTAAAACGGTCTCCCCACAATGCAGCCCTTCCTTCCAAAACACTGTCACTATCCAGCTTTTTTATTTTTGCCAAGCTGATAGATGTTAAGTGATAAGAGCATTGCTTAATGTGCTTTTCTCTCAGTACTAATCAATTTGAGCATCTCTTTGTGTTTGTTGTACTTTTGGAATTTCCCTTCAGTAAACTGACAGTAGTTATTGACCATTTTCTCTTGGGCTTCTGCCTTTTTCTTGTTAGTTTTTTGATTTGTGGAAGTTTACTGAAGATTCTCAGTATTAGTCTCTTGTCAGCTTTAGATGTTATAAATATCTTCTCCCATTCTGCTGTCATTAATTTTCATGGTACAAAAATCCTTTCTTTTTGATGTTATCAAATACATTAAACTCTTCCTTTGTGGCTTGTGATTTGTAGATTTTATTTGAGAAATTTTGCTTTTTTAAGTCTTAGGTCATATTTAATTATATTATTTGTTTACATTAAATTTTGTCATTCTGCTTACATGTAGTTAATCCATTGAGTATTGTAAGAAGGGTAGGTAAGAATCCAATTCTATCTCTCTTTATCCAGTCAGTAAATTTAATCAAAACCATACATAAATAGTTCACACTTAATTTCTGAGTAAATATAATTCAGATAGGTAAATGGATGATAGCTAGATAGCTAGATAATAGCTAGATAAATAGATGAGAGGCAGGGCTCTGTCAGAACTATTACTTTCCCTCTTTGTATTTTTGTTCTGGCCTGTGTCATACTAATTTTAAATATATGTGCTGGCTTCAGACCAGTCAAGGTCTAAGTACTATTCCACAAATATTTTTGTTCAAGGATAGCGTTCTTATGACTTGAGTCAAAGCTCCACTTTCTGATTTTTTGGAGGAGGAGTAGTAGTAACTAATTGGAAAGAAGATAATCGAATGGACTTTCCTGTCTGTCCAACCAGATCTCAGCATCCTGAGTTAACTAGGGTTAGAGGTGTACACCAGGACTTGGCTTATAGATTGTTTTTGAGACAGTTTTGCTGCGTATCCCAGGCTTGTTTGCCTCAGCTTTTCAACTGTTGGGATTATAGGTATGCACGGCCATGCTTACTCATTGTAGTTTAATAGTGTATTTAGGAGGCCAAGTCTTTACATTTTCCATTTTCACTACCAAACTTGCCTTAATATTTCATGTGCTCTATTTTTATAATTTTTCTTGCTTTTGATAAACACTACTTATATACAGAAAGTAATAGGAAGAACACACAATTACCTACGTACAGGCTCTTAATTGCTAAAATGAAATACTACCTCTGAGGCTCTCAGGCTTCTGCTCCTCCAGTCATTTCCAGAGGTAAACTCTATGTTAGGTTTTATGATCATCTTTCTATTGTTTATTTTACTATTTGCATAATTATATAGTGTTTAGACTAAGACTTATTATTATCTCTATCTAAAGTTATGTATAAGTACAATTTTACTAGATGTATTCTTTCTACTTTCTTTTTCATCCTTAGTCTCATACTAGCAAGAATTAATTTTTGTTGTTGCAAATGTTTTCAGATCATTTTCCATTATATGAGTATGCCAAATTTTTTGTTTGTCATCCTGGAGCTATCTTCAAGCTTTTGTTATTACTATGTGCTACAGTAAATGTTTATGTATCGTGTGTGTGTGTGTGTGTGTGTGTGTGTGTGTGTGTGTGTGTGTGTATTGGGGCTTAAACTCAGGGCTTCACACATTCTTGCTTAGCTTTTTTACTCAAGGATGACACTCTATCACTTATGTCACAGGTCTACTTTGTTATGCATGTTTCTTGTGCAGCTCACATGCAAGTATTTCTCTGTAATACTTGGCCCAAGTACCCCTTTCATTTCTATTAGCGTAAACTAATTTTACAAAGATATTTCATTGGGTATTTCCATACATGCATATGGTGTACTTACTTTTAGGTGGTACTTAGGATTGAATTTAGGACTTTGTGCTTGCTAGGCAAGTACTCTACACTTGTGTCACAACTCCAGTTCCTTTTTGTGTTTGTTATTTTCAAGGTAGGGTTCTGCTTTATTTTCTGGCCAGCCTGGGCTGAGAGTCTCATGTGAAAAAGACAGCAACAGCTCCCATGGATATAATAAAAACAAATTAACAAAGGAAGATATTCAGATGCCTTTGAGATCTTCCAAAAATGAAAGGTTATCCAAGTGAAACAAATGATAAAGGAAGAAAATAAACTCAGAAATATTCAAACTATAGGAGTTAAGAGGTGTCTTTTATCCAGAAGAGAGCCCAGTACATACAAAAAAAAGCAAAAGGTCAAGCCATGAAAACACCGATCCATCTGTAGACACACTACTAGAGTTGTCTGTGGTGAAATTAATTCTAGATCTGACACCCAGGTTTGACTCTAGTATCTTCCAGGCCCAGCCTACTTATTCCAGCAGCCTGCAAGAAGATTTATATCACTGCCAATGGTATCCTTTTTGCAAACAGTACAAAGATCTCCCTCACCATGCCAGTGAGTTGCAGGGATAAGGAGCATGCATTTAATGGCCAGGTGGATATAGCATATCTGGGTCCAGAGGCTTTTGAGAACATTGAGAAACCTATAAGCAGCCCTGTCCAAATCTGTAGCAGCACAGGAACTTACAAATGGAGACAGAAGAGGAGGACAGGTGGCAGCAGAAAGCAGTAGCAGAACGTGCATGATGCCCCTCTGCCTTTTTCCTCTAGTGGGATTCTAAATGGGCCTTAGACTTACCGTCTGTGCTCAGTAGTTTGTCAAGCTGACTTTGGAATGAACAGTGTTTTGTGTTTATACCTGCTTATCAGAGACCAAAATTTGATTCAGAAGAAAATTCTTGAATCCCTGTCTGTCTAATTAGTGGGAATTCAGATTAGGGAATGGTAAAGCTCAGAGTAATCTAAGGTCTTGTGTGACAGACGGCAGAGTAATTCTCTTTTAGCTACCTGTGGTCAAGTGGTTCCTGCCGGGTCTATAGATTCTGCAGAGAGAATTTTTCTTTTATAAGGATTATTGGAAAGGCAAATGTGATTTATTTATTGATCTCATTCCACATGTTTAGACTGTACCAGATACAGACCAGTTTTGTACAGTCAGCCATGAAATCCTTGTGATAAGCTCAAAAAATGATAACCCAGATATTTGGGAACTAGAATCTGGAAAGTATTAATCTCAGGCTTTTTGGCATACAATCACATGTATGGCTCATTTTTGTAATGTGTTTTATCATTCAATCCTATATAGGTTGAGTTTTGTTTGAATATATATATATATATATGTATCTATCATAGACACACACATATATGTGTGTATTTTTTTCTGAGTAATTCTGAATTGTTCTAATCAGAGATATGAAAGATACCTGTTTTCAACAAATTTTGCTTTTGTGTTTTAATTAAAATATATGAGCTGAGCACCATGGTTGAAGCCTATAATCATAGTTACTTAGGAGGCAGAAATCAGGGGATCACTATTCTAGGCCAGCTGGGCAAAAAAGTTAATGAAACTATCTCAATTAGTGGCTAGGCAATATGAGACACCCCCCCCCCGTTAACCTAGTTATAAGGGACTCACAATGTCTGGGTACAGTGGCTCATTTTTTTCTTGCCTATTTCTTTCAAGGGCAAAGTACATGAGCTAGTCCATCTCACACAGTGCCTTGGAAAACTGTTGGATCTCAATGTCATACTGTTTTCTAGTACACTGCGAAGGATCTGCCTCTCTAACTTAGTTTACTTGATTCACATTTGGACTTCCCTGTCAAAGTCCTTAAGAAAATAGATTAGCTCCAGACTCCTTAATGAGTTGGTCATGGCTATCCAACTGGTATGCTTTCTAGGATCCATGACACTTGGATGGAAGCTATGAATTCAAAGTACAAGTAGGGAAAAAAATCTCAGAGGTCTAGCTAAGAAGTAGCTGCTCTGCAGTTAACCACCACCAAATTCAAACTTAACTTCTACAGGCTAACCAATGAGAAGGCATTGTTTCATGATGTTCTACAACATTCTATCACAAGGAAGTTTCTTCATCATGGAGCCAATCCTCATGTAAGACTTCAGTTCCCAGACATTATTGCACCTGACAAGTTATTTTCACAGCTCAGTAGTTGTATGGGTGTGGTAGAGGTGGTAGCTTTTGGGCAGCACATGGTTTTCCTGTTGCTTTTCCTTGACTTTTACTTCTTTTGCTTTCATTCTGGTTTAGGGAACAAGACTAGCAACCTCAATAAAATGAGAAAAGATTTGTTATGACTTATTTTAAGACATTAGGAAAATTCTATAGACTCCTGAAAAGAAAGGTTCTGTGCTTGCTGAATGAAATATTCTGTAGACGTCTACAGTGTCAATTAATTTTAGAGTTTCTTTGTTGATTTTTCTGGAGCTGGCCTCTGGATGACCGATCTGGTGGTGAGAGTGTGGCATTGAATTTTTCTACCATTATTGTTCTGGAGTCTAGTTACATTACACATCCACTGGTGTTTGTCTAATGAAATTGGATGCAACATAATTTGGTATATGTATGTTATCTCCTCCTTTAATAATTTGAAGCAGTTGGATGTGGTAGCTCACACATGTAATTCTAGCTGTTCAGGAGGTTGGAATTGGGAGGTTAAAAATTGTTGGTCAGCCTAGGCAAAATGTTCACAAGATCTCATCTCAAAAGAAAAGTCTGGGTCTGGAATATCATGTTCATGTCATCCCATCTATGATGGTAATTGTAACTATGTGAATCATGGTCCAGGCTAGTCCAGAAAAAAGTGAGGCCCTAATCTTAAAAATAATCAGAGCAAAAAGTGCTGGAGGTATGGCTCAGGTGGTAGAATGCCTGACTAGCAAGTATAGAGCCCTGAGTTCAAGCTCCAGTACCACCAAAATAATAACAATGATAATATGTAGTGACTTTTTTGTCTCTAGGACTAATTTTGATTTAGAATCTGTTTCCATCACATATGAGTATAGCTAATCTTGCCTGCTTTTGAGGCCAATTCACTTGATAATGCTCTTTACATCCTTTTACTCTGAACTAATGTTTGTCTTGGCTAGTGAGATATGTTTCTTGTAGACAACAAATGATTTGAGTCTTGTTCTGTAACTTAACTTGTCCTTCTATGTCTTTTGATTATTGAGCTAAGGACAATAACATAAAGACTTGGTATTCAAAGATAGTATTCACCATCATTTTGTTGTTTTTGTGATGTCTGACTTCTTTCTGTTCCTACTTTCCACCTACTCCTCTATCAGAGTTTATTTTTTCTTGTATTTTCCAGTTGTGTTCATCTTCCACTTTCATGCATTGGATTCTTTCAACTATCTTCTACAATGCTGGTTTTGTGACCATGAATTGCTTTGGTTTTTATCATGAAAGGTCTTTATTTCTCCTTTAGTTATGAAGAATAGATTTGATGGATATATTAATCCAAGCCGACAGATACTTTTTCTCATTGCTTAAAATGTGTCATTTCATGTCCTCCTTGCATTTAGAGTTTCTGATGAGAAATCTACTATTGGGTTTTCCTTTATGTGGGTTTGTTGCTTCTCCTTTGTAATTTTTTCCCAAAACTATTTCTTTTTTCGGTAACTTTATTATTTTAACTATAATATATCTGGAGGATTTTCATTTTTTATCTCTCTTCTTGCTAAATAGGAGAAAAGCCCCTAGTATCTGAAAGACCTTTCTTTTATCAATATGGGAAGAGTTTTCTGTTATTATTACATTGACAATATTACTTATGCCTTTCGTTTGCACCTCTTCTTCTATACCAATTATTTGTGGCTTTCATCTTTTGATGAAATGAGTTTCAGAGGTCTTGTATACACAATTTTTATTGTCTTAATATGTTCATTTGTCTTTATGTGATTGATCTCATTCTTCTACTTATCCTTGGTCCTTGATAACTCTATTTTCCACTAGGCTATTGAATTTTTTACTTCCTAAATTTCAGTTTAACATTCTTTTCATTATTTTTACACTTTGTTGACTTTTTTATTCCCTGCATTGTCTTCCTTGTTTCATTCAACTGTTTGTTTGAATTTTTTTTAGTTTAGTCAACTGTTGATTTGTATATATTTTCATTTCATTTGGGTGTTTAAATCTCCTTTTTGATGTTGTAGATCACTATTGGCATTGTTCTTTTGAGTTTATTGTGTGAAATTTTCTCTGCTTCGCATTTGTTTAAATCTTTTATTGTAGAGGAGTTTGATTTTGGATGAAAAATGTTTGCTTGGTTATTTATTCATTTGTTTATTGATTTACTGCCAGTTCTGGGGCTTTATTTCAGGTCCTCAGAGCTGTTCCTGAGCTTTTGTGTTCAAGTCTAGTCACATGAGTCACAGATCTACTTCTAGCTTTTTGGTGCTTAATTGGAGATAAGAGTTTCACAGACTTTCATGCTCAGGCTGGTTTCAAACTAAAATCCTCAGATCTCAGCTTCCTGAGTAACTAAGATTATAGGCATGAGATACTGGCACCCAGCTTGGTTTTTGTATTATTGTCTCTCTGGTGTCAGTTGCAAGTCTTTTGTTAGAGGAATTACCATCCTGTGTGAATTTGCATGGGGATTTCACAGTATTTAAATAAGATCAAGTGATACTGAATTGTATTGGATTTTCTTGACTCTACACTGGGGTAGGTGTGGCTCAGTTGTCAAACATTCAATCACAGTGTTTAAAAGCTGAGTTCAGTCTCCCTGTGACACTCAGGGAAATAAAGTTTAGCTGCAGAAGCAATCACACTAGATAGACACCCACTATGAGAATATATCAATCCTAATAACTACCAATTACCATCATTATTCCAGTGTCTCTAGAACAGAAACAGAGCAAAGATGATTCTGTGTGATCTAGAAAGGCCTTAGTTAATCAGTATTTTATGGGATGGGTAGAGGTGAAAATGCTAATAAATGTTATAATGTATATTGCTGTAAGGTTCGAAGGAGTGGAAGCTGAGATTAATAAAAGAGGGAATGAGAAAGTGGAATGAGATAGAAAGATCTAGTTAATAATGCATTGAGGGACAATGACCAAAAAAAAAAAAAAAAAAGAATAAGCAGACAAGCAAAATAACCTGGCAATCCATTATTTGCCAAAAATATAAGTAAGAAGGATACATTGTGTTTTGGGAATTGAAAAAATATAAGTGAGAACTATTTTAATTATATCTATCCTAATTAAGACCTATTCCAATTGTAGACAGAAAGAGTTAATGGAGCCATTGATAGTAGCAAGGAGAAGATAATGGTTTAGGGTTGAATGTGTAACATGCCTCATTATGGTGAGTGCAAAGAAAAGAAGGAAGAAAAAGTAGAACTAAAATGAGAAAGAAATGAAAAACACCTAAATAACATAAAAACTACTTTTAAAAAGTGAAAAAATAAAACAACAGCCACCAAAACATAAAATTTGTCTGATTTCTGTTTGCCTCCCAGTGTGACCTTCCCTCATAACCCCAAGCTGAACTCTGTATTATTTAATTTTATAGGTGGCAGATGTGTTCGAAGCTGAACTCAATGGGGAGATATTTACACAGGGCCTTTGGCTGATTTCCTGGTGTGGTTTGGGAAAGGAGACTCAGTGTACTGAGTACCATCTCTAGAGAAAACTTCCAAGGTCTGGGTTCTTAACCTTTGATTCTCACTCACTTCTCAATGTGTGGTATCCTCTTTCCTCCCGATCCTCACCAACTCACCAGTGCCACTGGTTTCAGGGTCAGAGGTTGCTTTGGGTTTGCTAGTATGATTGCTGTTCTGCTGCTCAGGTGCATGCAGCTATAATTTCCTAGATAAAGCTATGACATCAGGATTCTCTATCTTTTGAGATGCAGTTGTGTGTGTACCTGCCAAATGCAGTTTTGCTGGTTTTTATTTTTTGTATGACCTTCAAGCCCCTGCATGGGATTGTACAACAGCATTACTGCCTAGGGTTTAGGGATCCCTGTTCACCCATGATTACTAGTGAGCAGATAGAATGTTAGTAGAATCAAAACTGTGCTCCTAGCTCTTATTCTTTAGCAATATGGTGGAGAGTTTGGTGTGAAAAATAGCTGTTCAGTAAGGTGATCTATGAGAGGAGGTGCAGGATATCATCAGCTGTCACCTTGCCTCTCATATAACATACGTTGATCAAATTTACCCCTTCTATTTTTTTCTTAACCCCTCCCTTCTCTCCTCACTTTTAGTAGGTTTTGGTGATTTGACTATGTTATTTTCATACATACATATGAATATATTTCACCCAAATCATCTGAACATATCTGAACCTACATCATCTGCTTTTCTCATAGATTTCCTCAAAAATGTCCTCTTTTGTAACTATACCATATTATTATTTTAGGTCTAGATTCTACACATGTTGAACATATGCAACACATGCAAACATGAGGTCATCAGCATGAGCATTTTTCTGTAAATAACATAATTTTATTCTTCTTTATGACTGATTAATATGCCATTATGTGTATGGCTAGACTTCTTTTATTTTTATAAATTGAAGACTCTAGAGACCTATGAGTTATATGGTCACATTTATGCTTACTTTATCAGAAACTAAAACAGGTAAAATTTGAATATCTTATTAATTCATGTAACATAATAGTGATATGTTGGAACAAATATATACACATTTGCCAAGGAGTAAAACTAGATTCTTATTTCATACCAGAAACAGAAACTAACTCAAAATGGATGAATAACTTGGAAGTAAGTTTGAACATATAACGTTACTGGGAAAAAATAATCCCCATGACATTGATCTAGACATGGATTTGTGCAATGACCTCAAAATCATAGGCAACAATATAAAAAATGTACAAATGGAATTATGTGAAATTAAGATGTTTCTCCACAGCTAAGAAATTATCAACAGAGTGAAAAACAACATATGAAATAAGAGAAAACATTTGCAAACATCCATTTGATAAGTCACTAATACCAAAATATATAAGAAACTCAATCAATTTAATGTCAAGGAAATAAGCAGTACAATTCAAAAATGGGCAACGAACCCCAACAGATATTTCTCAAAAGAAACCATATATTTGTCCAATGACTATCTGAAAAAGTGTTCCTTAATCATAAGAGAAATGCAGATGAAAAATCACAGTGGGATAAGTTCTGGTGAAGATGTGTGGAAAGGAAACACTTGCATGGTATTGGTAGGAATGTAAATGGACACATTATAGGACACTATAATGTAGAAGATACTCAAAAAATGAAAAATAGCCAGGTGTGGGTGGCTCATGCCTGTAATCCTAGCGATTAAGGAGGCTGAGAGCTGAGGATCAAGATTCAAAGACAGCCCCAGAATGAAAGTTCGTGAGAATCTTTTCCCCAATAAACCACCAGAATACTGGAAGTGGCACTGTGACTCAAGTAGTAGAGTGCTAGCCTTGAGCTGAAGAGCTGAGGGATAGCACCAAGGCCCAGAGTTCAAGCCCTATGACTGACAGAAAAAAAGAAAAGAAAAATAGCATTTTCACCTAAGTATCATTCTCACTACTGACTATATATCTGTAGGAAAAGAAATGAATATCTTAAAGAGATATCTGCACTTTCCTTCTTACTGCAGCACTATTCACAATAGCTAAACTATAAAACACCCTCAGTGTTCACCAGTAGATAAATAGAGAAAGAAAATAGGGTAAATGTAAATACTCCTTGACTCAGGATGACGTTTTGTATCAACAAACTTATTCAATGATAATCATTTAAGTCAGAAATACATTTGATAAACCGTATCTACCAAGCATCATAGCCTATAAATATAATACACGGAAGGATCTAGGCTACTTACACACTGACCTAGTGACTGGGAGCTATGATTTGCTGCTCCTATCCAGCATCATAAACAATATTGTACCAAACAATGATATCTTGGGGAAACATCACAATTCAAAATTCAAAGCATGCTTTCTATTGAATATATATCATTTTCCCACGTTGTAAAGTTTAAGCCAAGCCCAAGTCTGCCCATATTAAGTTGGGGGAAATACAACTAAAATAAGCCATCCATAAAAAGGTAGAAATCAAAGAAATATAGGTCCCATGGTTTCTCTTATTTGCAATAACTAGTATATGTCTGAGACAAGCAGAAATGGTCAGGTAAGTTGATGTTAGGTGAAATGAACCCCAAGATAAGGACTCAAATGTTTTTTCTTTCTTGCTATTGTTTCTAACATATTTATAAGATATTTCTTTGTTGCTATGTATGTCCCTCCCCCACGGTAAAACCTCTATTTTCACTGTATTTGATGTTGGTATAATTTGTGGAGGGGAAGGAAAAAAAAATTGTTTAAATACAGGTGGACCCATTGCAGCAATGAGATGTACACAGAGGTAGAGTAGGCTGGTGAAGTAGCTTACCGGTAGAGCACTTGCCAAACTTATGAAGGGCCTTGGGTTTGATTCTCAGAACTACAAAGACACACACACTCACACACACACACACACACACACACACACACACACACAATTAAGGGTAGTTATTAGAGATGGAAGAGAGGGATGATTAGAGAGATATTGGTTAAAGAACACAAAATTTCATTGTTTAGGAGAAATAAGTTTAAGAGACTGTAGTTGATAAAAGTGCATGATATTCTTGAAATTTGCTGCAACAGTAGATTTTGTGTCTTCTGCTTTGTCTGGATAGGAATTCAGAAGAGTTCCTAAAGAAATCTGCCAGACACATGGAACATTCTGCAAAAGAGATCATATTTTAGCTCACAAAGCAAATTTGTGTAATTCAGAAATATTGAAATTATTCCCTTCATTCTCTCAGACCACAATGGAATAAAATTAGAGCTCAACATCAAAAACCACCAAAGAAAATTCTACAATTCATGGAGTCTGAACAACACATTGTTGAATCACCAGTGGGTCATTGAAGAGATCAGATAAGTAACTCAAATGTTCATGATATTTAACAAAAATGAGCATACAAAATACCAGCTCCTATGGGACACAGCAAAGGCAATATTCTGAATGCCTACATCAACAAATTAGAGAAATATCAAACCAACAATTTAATGATGTGACTTAAGCTCCTTGAAAAGGAGCAACAAACCTAACCCCAATCCAACAGAGAGAAATAAATAATTAAGATGAAATGAATTAGAGTCCAAAAAAACCTTTGCAAGGAAAAAATTGACAAAATTGACAGACCCTTAGCAAATCTGACCAAAAACAAAAAGGAACACACCCAAATAAATAAAAATCAGACATGATAATGGGAACGTCACTACAGAAACAAGCAAGATTCAGAACATTATAAGAAAATACTTTGCAAACTTTTATGCTAACATGAGAATTGGGGAGAAATGGAAAAATTTATACAATATATTGATACAGCCAAACTAAACTAGGAAAATTTAAACCAATTAAATAGACCCATATCAGGTATTGAAATAGAAATGACAATAAAAGACCTCCCATCCAAGAAAAGCCTAGGACTAGACAGACTCACAGCTGAATTCTATAAGGCCTTCAAAGAAGAACTCACTATAATAGCTCTCAAACTCTTCAATGAAATTGAAAGCAAACGATCACTACTAAACAGTCTATGAAGCCAGCATAACCCTAGACCCATTTCTTTTTTTTGTTTTTTGTTTTTGTTTTTGTTTTGGGTCCGGTCGTGGGGCCTGAACTCTGGGCCTGGGCGCTGTCCTTCAGCTCTTCAGCTCAAGGCTAGCCTTCTACCACTTGAGCCATAGCGCCACTTCCGGCTTTTTTCTTTTTGCTTATGTGGTGCTGAGGAATCGAACCCAGGGCCTCATGCATGCAAGGCAAGCGCTCTACCACTGAGCCACCTTCCCAGCCCCGACCCACTTCTTTAATGAATATTGATACAAAACTTTTCAATAAAATTCTGGCCAATCGACTTCAACAAATAATAATAATAATGATAAAAATCTGTTTCTTTTAGTTTTTCTAGCTTATTTGAATAAAGGTTCCCATGATTTTTTGGATTTCTTTGGTATTTGTTATAATGTTTCTTTTTTATTGCTTTATTGATTGGATAGCTTTGCTCCTTTTGGTCAAATTGGTCAAATTAGCTAGGGGCTTATTAATCTTGTTAATGTTTTAAAAGATCTGACTTTTTGTTTCCTTGATATTTAAAAATCTTGCCCATGTAATTGTAACTCCTCTGTACAGTATTTTCACAATAAAAAAAATAAAAATAATTTTTCGCTTCCACTTCATTAATGCATTAATTTTTAAAAATTAATTATTTCTCTGAATCTACTAGTTTTGTGTTTGGCTTAGTCCTATTTTTCTAGAAGATTGAATGTGAAACATAAGGTTATTTGAGCACTCTGTTTCTTCATTTAGCAGTGTGTAGTCTCCATGTATTTGAATATTTACTTACTATCTCTTGTTGCTGAGTTCTAGTTTAATTTTATTGTGATCTGATGGAATACATTGATGAATTTTAATTTTTTTATTTGCATAGACTTGTTGTATGTTCTAGGATATGATCTATTTTTAAGAACTTTCCATGGAAAAGAATATGTTATTGTTCACATTGTATATTATATAGTTACTGAGGTGTGTCTAAAATCCATTAATAATGTCATTCAATTCTAAAGTGTCTTTGTTGATTTTCTGTTGGAATGACCTATCTATTGGTGAGTGTGTGATTGAACTCTCCCTAGTGTTATTGTGTTGAGGTTTATCATCACTATAAGCCTTGAAGTATTTATCTAATGAACCTGGGTACACTGCTATATATTGACAACTATAATTTTCTTTTCATTCATCATTGTCTTTATTAAGTGACCTTCTTTGTCTCTTCGAACTAACTTTAGTCTGAATTCTATTTTATCAGTCCATTTTATCTATTTAATCACCTGGTTTTGGTGCCTATTTGTTTGAAATGATCTTTTCTACCTTTTTGTCTTAAAATTGTGTTTGTCTTGGTCAGTGACATGTATTCTATAGGTAACAAATTGTTGTATCTTGCTTATTGAATCAGTCTGCTCTTCTATGTGTTTTGATTAGAAAGTTGAAGCCTAATATTAAAAGGTATCTTGTTCCTTATATATCACCCTGCACCAGAATAAACTCCAAATGGATCAAAGACCATGGAGTCAAAGCAGACACTCTGAAAACATTACAGGGTTGAATAGGAGAAACCCTAGGTCTCCTTGACACAGTCTGAAATTTTCTTAATAGAGACCCAGAAACACAACAAATCAAAAAAAGGTTGGACAAATGGGATTACATAAAATTGCAGAGCTTCTGCATGGCAAAGGACATAGCTAGCAAGATCAATAGAAAGCCCACAGATTGGGAGAAGATCTTCACTCAACAGACAAGGGTCTCTTATCTAAAATATACCTGGAACTCAAACAATTAAATCCCCCTACAACAAATCTTCAAAGAAACAACTGTCCAATAAATAAGTGGGTTAAAGACTTAAAGAGAAACTTCTTTGAAGAGAAAAGAAAGATGGCCAATAGACACATGGAGAAATACTCAATCTCCCTAGCCATAAAAGAAATGCAAATCAAAACAACATTGAGATAACACCTCACCCCAGTCAGAATGGCTATAATCAAGAACTCTAATAACAACAGATGCTAGAGGGGAGGTGGACAGAAGGGAACCTTACTGCATTGTTGGTGGGAGTGTAAACTTGTTCAACCACTTTGGAAAGTAGTATGGAGGTTTCTCAAAAGACTCCACATAGAGCTCCCCTATGACCCAGCAATCCCACTTTTGGCATTTACCCAAATGTTCACAGACAAGACCACACTAAAGCTACCAGCATGACTATGTTTATTGCAGCATTATTCACCATAGCAAAAATATGGAACCAACCCAGATGCCCCTCAGTAGATGAATGGATCAAGAAAATGGTATATATATACACAATGGAATTCTATGCCTCCATCAGAAAGAATGACATTGGCCCATTTGTTAGGAAATGGAAAGACTTGGAAAAAATTATATTAAGTGAAGTATGCCAGGCCCTTATTTGCAATAACTAGTTTATGTCTGATCCAAGCAGAAAAGATCAGATAAGTTGATGTTAGGGAAATGAACCCTAAGATATGTATCCAAATGTTTTTTCTTTCACATTCTAACACATTTATAAGATTATTTCTTTGTTGCTTTGTATGCCCCTCCTCCACAGTATAACCCCTGCTTTCACTGTATTTGATGTTAGTATAATTTGTGGAGGGGAAGGGAAAAAACAAATCCTTTAAATAGGGATATAGGTGGACCCATTGCAACAATGAGATGTCATTATGTCAAAAATGAACCGTACGACTTTGGTGGGGGGGAGGAGGGTGGGGTGGGGGGGTGTAGGGAAGATGCAAAGGGATGGGAAGGGGAAACAAAGAGGAGGCTACAATGCTTGATAAGAAATGTACACATTATCTTGTCCATGTAATTGTAACCCCTCTGTATAGTATTTTCACAATAAAAAAAGATATCTTGTATTTCCTGCTTTTATTTTTTATTTTTAGTGTGAGTTTATATGAGTTTTGGTTCATTCCTCATCTAGTCTTCTAATAATGTCTATTCCTGTTCTGTTTTTGATTATCTTCTTCTGCAGGTAGGATTCCCATATCTTTTGCATTACTGGATTAGTAGTCATGAATTATTTTTTAAAATTTATTTTTATTGTAAAGGGTTACAGTCACACAAGTCAGGTAATGAGTAGATTTCTTTTTGCACAGTGTCACCTCTTCCCTCATTTTCTTCCAGTTTTTCCCCTCCTAGCCCCCCTTTCCCTCAAGTTCACTTTCAACATAGTGTCTAGTATCACTGCTGAATTAATTCACCCTTGGTCCAACTATTTCTGTGCTTCCCTTCTGCTCCCCAAATCAGATAAACTTACATACAAGACAAAAAGTTTGAAAATAAAAAATAGCAACAAAATGGGGGAAAAAATCAAAACAACAAGAAAAATTCACAAAAAGTAAATGAGGTCTGGGAATTTGCTTAGTGGTAGAGTGCTTGCCTAGCATGCATGAAACCTTGGGTTCAATTCGTCAGTACCACATAAGGAGAAAGAGCCAGAGGTGGAGCTGTGGCTCAAATGGTAGAGTGCTACCCTTGAGCAAAAAGAAACTCAGGCATAGTGCCCAAGCCCTGAGTCTCAGAACTGGCAAAACAAAAGAAAATAAACTAAAATAATTCCTTGTTTCTATTTCTTGGGGTTCATTTTGATAAACATTATTTAAATGATTATCTGCACAATGGGAAGTGTTTACTTATCCATCAATTCTGAAAAATTTTCTAACTCACTATTTAATATAAGAACATTCCATGACAACTTTAACCAGTCTCCTATTCTTAAACATCAGCTTTCTTTCTGGTTTTATTTTGGGGGGGGAACTAAATTTAGGTAATGCTGTGATGAACATTTTGTTCCAATTTAGTTTCATTTTTTTGTAGGGAAGTTTTCATTTGTTTGCTAGAATAAATTGAAAAGAGGGTTACTGTGCCAAATTTCAAGGAATTTTTGGTAGAATATGTAGAGGAGTCAGTTGTAGGCAAATTCCATAAGGACAAGATACTATCCTTGTTGTCAAGAACTCACTCCAATACTCCTCAAACTCATCAATGAAACTGAAAGTAAAAGATCACTACCAAACTCTTTCTATGAGGCCAACATAACCTTCATCCCCAAACCAGAGAGGGAATCAACAATAAAGAGAACTATAGATCCATTTCTTTAATGAACACTGACATAAAACTTCTTAATAAAATTTTGGCCAACTGACTTCAACAACTAAGCAAAAATCTTATATACTTATGACTAAACAGGATTTTATTCCTGGAATGTAAAACTGGTTCAATATATGCAAGTCAATACCCATGTAATTGTAACCCCTCTGTACAGTATTTTCACAATAAAAAACAAATAAAATAAAATATGTGCAAGGCAAGTAATATAATTCAACACATCAATAGGAGAAAGGACAAGAATCACATGATCATCTCAATAGATGCAGAAAAATCATTTGACAAGATTCACACCCCTTTATGATGAAAACTCTGGAGAAACTAGGAATCCATGGAACATTCCTCAATATGATAAAGGCTGTATATGACAAACCTATAGCTACCATTATACTTAATGTTGAAAAGTTAAAACCATTTCCTCTAAAATCAGGAAAGAAAGAACAGTAATAAAGCAAGAGACAAACATAAAGGGCATCCAAATAGGGAAAGAAGAAGTAAAGCTTTCTTTCTTTGCTGATGACATGATCCTATATTTATAGAACCCACTAGACTCCTGTTGCAAATTACTTGAGTTGATCCAAAACTTTCACAAAGTAGCAGAGTATATAATTCACCCCCAAATTCAATAGCTTTTCTGTATGCCAACAATGACAACTGTGAGGCTGAAATCAGAAAAGCAACTCCATTTGTAATAGCTTCAAAGGAAAACCTACCTAGGAATTAACCAAAGAGGTGAAAGACCTCTATGATGAAAACTTTAAAACCTGAAAAAGGAAATTAAAGCAGATTTGGGAAGTAGAAAAGCATCCCATGTTCCTGGATTGGGAAGATGGCAATACTGCCAAAACACTCTACAAAGTTAGTGCAACACCCATTAATATCCCAACAACATCCTTTTTAAAAAAATTCTTTATTAATTCTACAAGAGGCTGATTTCATTGTTTCATCTCTATACATTAACTTTGAGTGTGTGTGTGTGTGTGTGTGTGTGTGTGTGTGTGTGTTTGTACGTCAGTCATGGAGCTTGAACTCTGGGCCTTGGCGCTGTCCCTCAGCTCTTCAAATCAAGGCTAACACTCTACCACTTGAGCTACAGCGCCATGTCCGGTTTTCTGGTGGTTTATTGGAGATAAGAGTTTCACGGCCTTTCCTTTCCCCGGGCTGGCTTTGAACCATGATCCTCAGATCTCAGCCTCCTGAGTAGCTAAGATTACAGGTGTGAGCCACCAGTGCCCAGCTAAACTTTGAAATTTTTAGTTAAAAATATAGAGAGAAGTCTTTTTTTCCCCTTTCCCTCTCTGATAGTCCCAAGGATTCTTTTGGGCACCCCTGTGGTTTGGCTATTCCCTAGAGGTGATATCCTGGTGTCATCAGAGATGTTAATCTTGAGGTACCATTAGCCTGGAGTTGTGCTGGAAGGTTTCTTAAGGGATAGGGACAGGCCTGGGGCACCTCACAGGATGATTATTCTTTTAAACAAAGCCATCCATTTATGAGTTTAGTTTGTGTTTATCCCTACCTCTTTTCTGGTAACTACAATGGACCACAGTGCACAGCCCACAAAGCCCTTTGCAAAGATACTAGATGAAGGGGTGACTTTTTAAAATGTTTTTCCCTATTCTTATTTATCTTATGTTCACATTATTTTCCCCTGTTAACCAGAGCAGTTACCAATAAAAGCAGATATAACATAAAAATAAACCACTTACTCACTTCAATGAACTGCAGTGTCAAAATATTTTTGCAACAGTGTGAGATCTTAGCTGTTGAAGATACCTAATGCAATTCTTTAACTTAATAGAAGCAGCAATTCAAAAATTCATATGGAATAATAGAAGACCCCGAATAGCAAAATAATCCTTAGCAGGAAAAACAGTGCTGAAGAAATTTCAACACCAAACTTCTAACTCTATTATAAAGCTGTATTTATTTTTAAAAAAACAGCTTGGTATTGGCACATAAACAGGCCTAAGGACCAGTGGAATAGAGTTGAAGACCCAGAAATGATCCTGAGGATCTATGGCCACTTAACCTTTGATAAGGAAGCCAAAATTATCAGATGGGAGAAAGACAGCCTCTTCAACAAATGGTGCAGACAGAATTGGATATATATGTGTAGAAAACTGAAGTTATATCCTTATAATCATCCTGAATCAGAATCAGTTCCAAATGGATCAAAGACCTCACGTAAGAACAAAGACCCTGAAAATATTACAGGAAGGGATTAGGAATACACTAGGGCTCCTTGGCAGAGGTTGAAACTTCTTATATAAAGATTCAGAAACAACAATCAAAGAAAGGCTGGAAAAATTGTATTGCATTAAAGTGCAAAACTTCTGTATAGGAAAGGACATCGCTAGCAAGATAAATAGAAAGTCCACAAGTAGGGAGAAGATCTTCACTAACTAAACAACAGACAAGGGCCTCATATCAAAAATATACCTAGAGCTAAAAAAATTAAACCTCCCAATAACAAATCCTCAAAGAAACAACCACCTTATTAATAAGTCAGCTGAAGAATTAAAAAGAGACTACTCCGGAAGATGGCGGAGGAGAAGCTGGAATCTGAACAAGCTCTCGCATAGAAAGCAGTTTTAGAGTTCCAGTGAACAGTCCTAAGCCAGAGAATCACACCAAGTGTGCCATCACAGGACAGAGAGTTAAGCAAGAGAAGGGAAGCCAAGGCAAGGAGACACATCTGAGCGCTTGCCAGCAGCCGCCGCGGCGGAAGGATCGCACTGGTGACTGCGGGACACCCAAACCTGAGCCACAGAGAGTCAGGGACGAAGGAGCCAGATGCAGCGGGTGAGAGGATTCTACTCAACACCAGCAAGAACCGACAAGGAGCAGACATCTTCATCCTGCAGTTTGCAGACCAAAGACGACCCAGGATCCAAGACTCAGCGTGAGTAGAAGCCCGACATCCTCACTCCTTCTCAGGGAGCAGA
>NW_012267220.1:35247635-35269984 GCF_000151885.1 Dipodomys ordii | reverse complement strand
CTGCAATGCTTGGTAAGAAATGTACGCATTATCCTGCCCATGTAATTGTAACCCCTCTGTACAGTATGTTCACAAATAAAATTAAATTAAATTAAAAAAAAAGAGACTACTCCGGAGAGGAAAAACGAATAGCCAATAGACACGAAGAAATGTTCAACATCTCTGGCCATAAAGGAAAAGAAAATCAAAACAACATTGTCATTCTACCTCACCCCAGTTAGCATAGCCGTTAGCAACAAAACAAAAACCAACAGATGTTAGTGGGGTGTGGCCAAAAGGGAATGTTACTACACTATTCGTGGGAATGTAAACTGGTTCAACCACTCTGGAAAGCAATATGGAAGTTCCTTAAAAGATTAAACATAGATCTCCTCTATGATCCAGTAATCCCACTCCTGGGCATCTACTCAAATGATCACAAACATGGCCACATTAAAGCTACTAGCACAACTATGTTCATTGCAGAATTATTTACATAACAAAGATATGGAATCAACCCAGAAGCTATTCAGTGGATGAACGGATCAAAAAAATATATACACAATCGGATTCTATCCTTCCATCAGAAAGAATGACATTGTCCCATTTGTTAGGAAATGGAAAGACTTGAAAAAAATTATATTAAGTGAAGTAAGCCAGGCCCAAAGAATCGTAGGCTTTGTCTTTCTTCTTTGTAATAATTAGTATATGTCTATAGTAGTCTTAGCAGAGAATCATAATAGCTCAATATCTATGTACCTTGATTATATAAAATGATATTAATTGAAATGAACTTCAAGATATGAAAACAAATGTTGTTTTTTTTATATACTGTGTAAAGTCATTTTTTTGCTTTCATTTTTTTCCTTTGGTTTATCCCCTGTTGTCACTGTTTTTTATTTTGGTATTCTGTGTCTTGTATATATGTTTATCTGAATTGGGAAAGGGAAAGGGAAGAGCAAAATGGTTAGACAAAGGACAAAAGGTGAACAAATGTAACAGTGATACTCCCAAGACACTATGTTGGAAATGAACTTTATAATTTGTTTGGGAGGGAGGTGAGGGGAGGAAAAATGGAGAAAATGAGTGAAAGTGACACTGTTCAGCAAGAAATGTACTCATTACTCAGTACTTATGTAAGTGTAACCCCCTCTGTACATCACCTTTACAATAAAATAAAATTTTTTAAAAAAGTATGTAAGGTAATATATATATATATATTAATTAGCTCTATTATCCATTTTACAGTGTATACATATTTCAAAATATGTACAAAACATAAATCTATATTTCTCAATATGTAATTTTATAACAGGCATAATAGCATTGCACATTGGTTGAATAACAATTTCAATAAAAATTAGCTTTTCCAAGACAAAAATTATTTAAAAAAAAACCATGTTAATAGAGAGGTCACCATACTTGCTTCAACGTTTAGCCTATTGTGGATTGTTATTTTGGTTGAAGAAAGTGAAGAAAATTTGTTCTCACTTAGATATGTAATTGGAAAAAGTAGTAGTATTTGTCTTTTCAGGTAATTGTAGATATTCTTCTTTGATACTATACAATTTGACACATGGTAATTTTTTAAAGGTTATTTGCTATAGAATCAGAAACCATATCCATGACCTTTTCATACTCTATTACATTAAAATTTATTGGTATATTTTGCACTTTGAGTAGATCTTTTGCTTATGGATAATTGTATAACATCATATATTCATTATTTAAATATCAGTTTATTAAGTTTTTCTGACATTAAAAATGCTGACTTATTTTACACTATCAGATCATATTCACTAACATCATGAATTTCATCAGAAAAGTGAAATGTTTCAAAATTCCAATTTTTCTTGAAATGTTAAATGTTATCATTGGCAATAAATAACACCAGTTTGCTCCAATTATAAAAACTCATTTCACTCTTTTTGAGAAATGTTGATTGTTTAAATTTAAGTAGCAGTATGTTTTTTGGTTGTTGTTGTTTTCTGATGTTTATTAATATTTGCTGCACCTGAACATAGTGTTCTATGAAAAAGTGGTCAGTTTCACTGACAACATTTATACAAGGGTGTAATGGAATAGTCATTTCATAATATCAGATAGTTAAAAGTATGTTTTGTTCAACCATGTTCTTCCTACCATATGGTCTTCCTTACCATAGGCACAGAGACAATGAAGGTTAGTGACCACAGCCTGAAATCTCTACAACAGTGACCCAAAATAAGTCTTTCTTCCTTAAAGTTGATTTTTCCCAAAAGTTTTGTCACATCAGTGGGAATCTAATAGTGCATGAGAATGAAGAATACACAGTCCATTGTTTACATAGCGAAGAATGACAAGGTATCATTAAACATTATAATGGAACTAGTCTTTACCTCATGGGGCTCTTAAAAGGGTCTCATAGATCCCAAGGAGTTTGTGGAACACACATTGATAGCCATTGTCATACCTGCCTAGAAATGTACTGTCTGGGTTTGACATATTTATACCCTCAGGTTGCCTAGAAACTGTCAAATTGATTTCCAAATATTGTAACAATTTCCAGGCATGCAGAAGACTTCTCATTTCCCTTCATTTTCAACAGTCTTAGATATGGCCTGATGCTTATATTTTGGTTTACCATGGTGATAATATCTCTAACCCAAGTTTACTTGTGGGCTCCTATCTAGCTTCATTTCGTAGTTTATCTATCTGTGTTTTTTCTTCCATAAAGTATATTAATGTTTGCTTAATTAATTTTTCTTTTTGTTGTTCTCTATTTTTTTCTCTTTCTAGAGCCATTTCATTTTATTTCTTCTTTTCTTTAATTCTGGTGTCTGGCACCTATTTTCTTTCTTTTAAAAATTGTTTTTCTTTATTGTGAAAATACTGTACAGAGGGGTTACAATTACATGGGCAAGATAATGAGTACATTTCTTATCAAGCATTGTAGCCTCCTCCTTTGTTTCCCCTTCCTATCCTATCCTCCCCCCCTCCCCACCCCCCCCCCCCCACGCCAAAGTTGTAAAGTTCGTTTTCGACATAACAACTTATACGTATCATTGTTGCAATGGGTCCACCTGTATCCCTATTTAAACGATTTTTTCCCCTTCTTCTCCACAAATTATAACAACATCAAATACAGTGAAAGCAGGGGTTATACCATGGGATAGGGACATACATAGAAACAAAGAAATCATCTTATAAATGTATTAGAAACAATCGCATGAAAGAAAAAACATTTGAATACATATCTTAGGGTTCATTTCCCTAACATCAACTTAACTGACCTTTTCTGCTTGTTATTGCAAATAAGGAAACCATGGGACCTGTGTTTCTTTGGGCCTGGCTTACTTCACTTAATATAATTTTTTCCAAGCCTTTCCATTTCCTAACAAATGGAGCAATGTCATTCTTTCTGATGGAGGCATAGAATTCCATTGTGTAAATATACCACATTTTCTTGATCCATTCATCTACTGAGGGGCATCTGGGATGGTTCCATATCTTAGCTATGGTAAATAAGGCTGCAATAAACATAGTCATGCTGGTAGCTTTAGTGTGGTCTTATTTGTGAACATTTGGGTAAATGCCCAAAAGTGGGATTGCTGGGTCATAGGGGAGCTCTATGTGAAGTCTTTTAAGGAACCTCCATACTGGTTTCCAAAGTGGTTGAACAAGTTTACACTCCCATCAACAATGCAGTAAGGTTCCCTTCTGTCCACATCTCCTCCAGCATCTGTTGTTATTAGAGTTCTTGAGTATAGCCATTCTAACTGGTGTGAGGTGGTATCTCAATGTTGTTTTGATTTGCATTTCTTTTATGGCTAGGGAGATTGAGCATTTCTTCATGTGTCTATTGGCCATCCTTCTTTCCTCTTCAGAGAAGTTTGTCTTTAAGTCGTTAGCCCCCTTATTTATTGGGCAGTTTGTTGTAGGGGGCTTTAATTTTTTTGAGTTCCAGGTATATTTTAGATATGAGACCCTTGTCTGTTGTATGGCTAGTGAAGATCTTCTCCCAATCTGTGGGCTTTCTATTGATCTTGCTAGCTATGTCCTTAGCCATGCAGAAGCTCTGCAATTTCATGCAATCCCAATTGTCCAACCTTTCTTTGATTTGTTGTGTTTCTGGGTCTCTATTAAGAAAATTTCAGCCTGTGGTACCCATTTTCATAGAGATTTTTTTACAGTTATTTCTGACATATTCCAAGATCTGAGGTCACTGTTTTGCTAGGCTGTCACTGTTTTTTCTTCTCCACCCACCTACTGCTGTGCCAATATGCTCTCTAGCCTCAGTGACTGGCAGATTCCCAGAAGATAGAGGGAAGGTGAACATCCTTCCAGGGTTTTGTTCCAGCAAGGCTTAAGCACCTTGCATAGGCTATTCACAGCATATACTCATTGATTGCCATGAATGAGTACAGGAGAGAAAGGAAAGATCTTGATGGAGGACAGAAAGTAAAGCTGTCCAGCTGGGGAAGGGGAGACATGGCTGGAGAACAGTGGAGAAACATGCAAGCAGTGAACCCCTGCAGCCCTCTGTGGTGGCTCCCTGGCAGTTTAGACAGGTTTCAGAGATGGGTTTGAGGGTGGGGAAGATTATATAACTCAGAAGATTCTCATACCACATCAATATGGTAAAGGAGGACCATTTTCCATGGGCCCACAGCCACTGTGGACAATATGAGTGATAACATGGAGTAGGACTGAGTGGGAGTCAGTGCGTTTTGAAGTTTTCCAGCATCTCGAGAATCTCAGCTCTCTGAAGTGATGCAGGTGATAGGGTATGAATCTTGAAGAATGAGGCTTTGAAATATTACTTAAAGAGAATATGTTTAAATAAGTTTTTTATTGTGAAAATACTGTCCAGAGGGGTTACAATCACATGAGCAAGGTAATGAATACATTTCTTATCAAGAGAATAAATAAATCTGTGTTCAATGAACAAAAGTTTGGAGCCTGATATTTATGTTTGTTAAAGTAAAAACTTTGATGTTGTTATGAATGAATAATGCTGGATTTATAATGTTGAAAACATTCACTTTGTCTCTGAATTAAAATTCATTCAGACTTCCTACCTAGCAAACCAGTAACTGGCCCATGATCAAATTAAATGATGAGTTGTAGATTAGCTTGGGTCCAGATACTTTAATTTAAACTCCTGGGAAATCCTAGTGCTAGGATTTAAATTGCTATATTTCTGTCATGATTGGTTAGGGATAATTTCAATAGGGATAGTTTCAATAGGTCCTGTTTTAATAACTGTCAGGCAAAGTTGTTGCCACCATTGAAAATAATGTTTGCAATATACCCAATGATACCATCAAAGTTTTGGCTTCATTTCTCCACCTATTAAGGAATTAAAAAACAGGACAGTGTTTAAAGCAGACAGAGTAGGTTTACTTAAAAATGAAAGTACAATAGCAAAATGGACTCTGGGCAAGGAGGGTTCTGGGAACAAAAAGACTGCAGTCTCTCTCAGGGCCTTCCTAGGTACAGAATCTGCCTTTCTCTTCCTTCTAAACTCATGCTCCTACAAAATTAACAGGACTTAAGAAACAAAGAACTCCCACTCATCTGGTCGAACCACTACTAAATATCCCCATGCTGCTGATCACATGTATGGTGTATAGTGTACACCGTTATATGTTATAGACTGTGATAGACAATTTGCTTCAGGAAAGTTAGAATGAACTTGTGACTTTAAATGAGCATCATTATTCCACAATACTGTGAAATTTGGAAAATTATATAATCACTTAACCACAATTAAAAAAAAAAAAGAACCTAGGGGAAGGTAGGGAAGAAAGGGATGGTAGGGGGAAAACAATGGAGGGAGTAACAATGCTCAATAGGAAGTGTACTCATTACCTTACTCATGTGACTGTAACCCTCTGTATAGTATCTTTACAATAAAAAAATAAAACAATAAAATCATGCTCCTAGCCCAAGACATGATCCTGCACTAAGAGTCTTGGAATTGGATTCTCTTCCTCAAAGAAGTTTCCTTAAGACCAACTGGATCCCCATCTCTGAGCACAGGCATCAAAAGGACTTTGATTGGATAGAGGCTATGGGGAGATGCTTGGGCCAAAGCCATGAACAGCATGTGGATTTGGGACCCAGGGCCCTGGAAGCCCACTGAGAAAAAGGTGGGTATTTCTTTGTGTAACCCCCTGTTCTCTCCAAGCACCATGTTAGAGCTAGTCTTGACTGCCATTTTCTTTCTGTATGCTTAGCCAAGGATGGTTAATTTCCCTATCACCCAACATAATTCAGAGGACCGTTTAGTAAGAGGGTATAGTATGGTGCTTACCAGAAGGGGCAATGATGGTGATTAATCTGAAAGGTTAAATAGAAGTTGGACAAAGAATGGTAAAAATAGGATTATTTTAGACAAATCAGCCTATGACACACTCAGGGCAGGACAGATTATTCCACAGCTAAATTACAACTGTTAAAAGTTGTCCATGAGGGAGGGAGTCTGTTAGAAACAAAAGCAAGGATCAAGTCTTGGATGCAGGATTTTTAATGGGAAATGGAGGAATGTTTGGCAAATTGAATGCAAGGGAGAGGGATCAGAGTGGTGGTGTCAGTGAGGAACTCAACCACACAGCATTGCTTATCTTATAGTGAAGTATTGCAAGTGACAATGTTTTCATGTCTCCATCAGCCCTGGATCCACCTGTAGTCATTAGCTTCTTTAAGACATAACGTGTGCATCAC
Source organism: Dipodomys ordii (assembly GCF_000151885.1). Classification (NCBI taxonomy): domain Eukaryota; kingdom Metazoa; phylum Chordata; class Mammalia; order Rodentia; family Heteromyidae; genus Dipodomys; species Dipodomys ordii. The sequence continues at coordinate 35,263,297 of NW_012267220.1, read as the reverse complement.
CATAGTCCTTACAGCAATTAATTGCACTGACAATGTCCAGTGAAATACATCCACAGCTAGAGATCTAAAGACAGACAGCTAACATTTATTGTAAAGTCCAAAGAGCAGTCAACATTTCCCATGCTCTGTGGAAGCCAAAGCCAAACCCAGGGCTCTGGAGCTAGCAAGTTACTCTCTGTGTTCTCTTTCCAAGATGGCTGGTCTAAGGTAAAAGAAGCAACTCTGTTTTGGGAAGCAGCTATCTAATTTCAGAAAAAGGAGAATCCTTAATGTTGCTCAGAAAATAAACTGCCTTCAACTCCAGTGGAAAAACAAATAAGGTGATTATTGAATCAACTGCCTCCAGCCCTGGAAATTTGATGCTATTTTGCCACAGACTTTATCTCCTAGGTTCTTCAGCTCCTAGCTTCCCACCTCTGATTTTTATCTTTCTTTAGATGTTGTCCCAGCATCTAACACAGTGCCTGGTCACACTTTGCCAAAGACATATTTGTCAAACAAATGAGTAGCCTCAGAGAAAGTCTGCACTGTCTGAAGCAGACTTTTCTGTGTGCTCTGAGTTCACTACCATTTTTTCCAGCCTCTTCCTGCACCTCAGGCTCATTTTCGATTGGCTCTGTCTCAGAGTTTATAAAGGGACACAAGTCTCCCTCATATAAAAATAGAAACACTCCCCTCAGCCCCCTAGCTAATGTTCTGATTACCTTGTCTTACTTTCCATTTAATCCACAGACTCCTCCAATCATCACCAGTTTCCCTCACTCCACAGGAAAGGCGCTCATCAAGTACATGAGTGGGTACTGCTGAGCCTGCTGTTTACTTTATATTCATTTCCTTAGCTTTTATAGTGGAGCTACTTCCTTCTCAAAAATTCTCTCTTGGAAGGGAAAACATTGCATTTTATTTATTTTTCTCTTAAATTTCAGATTGTGCCTTCGTCTTCTATTGTGTCCCACCTTACCCACTTACTCACAACTTCCCTAAGGAGTTTCCGTAGGGCATCCCCTAAGCTGTGGAACTGGGGATGCTCACTCTTTTCTGCTGTGGCTTCTGTGGTCGACAAGCTCTATGACAGGTGCTGTACCACTCCCCAGAATTGTCCTAAGGGATTAAGAGCATTCTCTTCTATCTATATCTATACCTGTATCTTCTGCTAGTTGATTGCTATCCTACCTACTGTTGTTCCTCAATAGTGTTTCCTATAACTCTGGAGGAAAGTTCTACAGTACTATCTTTTCATTGCTTGACTTTTTGTTTTGAAGCACTATATTTGAACTCAAGATCTCAGCCTTGCTAAGCAGGTGCTCTACTACATGGGTCATATCTCCAGCTCTTTATGCTTTGTTATTATTTTTTGCATAGTCTTGCTTTCATCTGAGGCTGGCCAGTCTTGGACTACAATCTTCCTGCCTGTACCTCCTGAATAACTGGGATCACTAATGGGCACTCACATACCTACTTCTTCTTTTATTGAGTCTCTGTAACTTTTATCTCTTGGACCAAGCTTGAACTGAGATCCTCCTGACTCTACTTCTTGATTAGCTAAGATTACAGGCATGGCTTCTACCAAGCAATCATAATCATTTCTAAGGCTGTGATTTGGTGGCATGTAATATATTCACATTGTTGTGCTATAATCACCTACAACCATTTCCAGCATTTTCATCATCTTAACTGAAACACTCAACTCATTAAACAGATCTTTATTCTTCTCTCCCCCAGTTCTTACAAGCACTTCAAATCAGCTTTTGCATTAATCCTACTCCTCAGAGTCTACTTCTGGGGAAATCCAAGCCAAGAGGGACATTCATTATTGATTTCCTGTCATGATCATTCATGGTTTTATTCAAGTGGTATTTATTAAGGTTATCCTATATCGGCAAGCACTATTCTGTAAGATTCTATATTCTATAGGTTTAGAAAATTCTATGATTAAAAAGAAGAAAAGTAGAGGAAGAGTGCTTTGATTGGAATGTATTAGTTTAGATTCTCTGCATAAAGGAAATGGCACTGAAACAGAGACATGACTGAGATAAAGGAAGTGCTATGTGCCATTCTGGACAGGGAAGTCTGGGTGGACCCATGACTACTGGCAGGGCCCAACTGGGTAAACACACCTGGCTGAGAGTTTGCCTTTCCCATTCCATAAGTCTATGTGTACATGTCTCCCACAATCTCTCCAATATGGTTACAGCACATATTTTGGATAAATTGAGAGTTGGTCGTCACATTAATAAGCTTATACAAGTACTATTTATTGCAAAGCCACCTGAAGTACCATACTTGTATTTGTTATGTCTGTACAATCTTTCATTTTGCTTTTCCAAATTTTTTTTTTTGGTTGGTCATGGGGCTTGCACTCTTGGCTTGGGCGCTGTCCTTGCGCTCTTTAGCTCAAGGCAAGGCTCTAGCGCTTGAGCCACAGCACCACTTCCGGTTTTCTAGTGGTTAATTGGAGATAAGAATCTCATGCTCTTCTCTGCCCGGGCTGGCTTTGAACTGTGATCCTTAGATCTTAGACTCCTCAGTAGCTAAGATTACAGGCATGAGCCACTGGCGCCCGGCTTGCTTTTCCAAATTCTTTTACTGTACTTAGTTTAGTATTGAGCAGGATTTAACTAGAGAAGCAGAGCCACAAGGATGTTGTTGTTTTGTAGTGTTGTGGGTTTGTTATCACTGGGAATCTTAGTCTTTTGAAACTTTCTGCTTTTTTGCTGCCTTTTATAGGCAGGGGCATTATGGGACTTCTTTGTTGTTTCTCATATCTATCACCAGTGTCTTCCTGGATCTAGTCTTCTTTTACTTGGCTTATACTTATTCTTTTGTAAGTATACATGTAGTTTCTATGTGCATTATGTATACACTTGTATACCAGTGTGTGTGTGTGTGTGTGTGTGTGTGTGTGTGTGTGTGTGGTGGTAACGTTTTTCATTGTTATGACAAAATAGCTGACAAAACAAATTAAAATGGGGAGAATGATGGAAGGTAGCATTACTGAGATGCATAATTAAGATGCATTGTACTCATAACCTGACTTCAGTTCATGTCATGGCAGTAAGGGAGGGAGGGAGAGAAGAGGGATGAGGGGGAGAGAAAGAATATCTTCCCCACTTAGTTACTCCTTTAAAAAAAAGTCCTCATCTGCATAACCAGATGTGAGCTTCTAGGCACTTCATGGTTCAATCAAGTTGTTAATAACATTGAACATCACAATGTATATATGTGTGTGTGTGTGTGTGTGTGTGTGTGTGTGTGTGTGTATTAGTAAAGTTCATCTTATAGTATCTAGGAAATAATGCTTGAGATCATATGTAAATGCATAGATCAGTGTTTTTCCTGACTGAAACATCTTACTCTATCCCCAAATTAGCTCAATGGTTAGACTAGGTATAAAATTTTAAGTCAAAAGTCATTTTTCCCCCTGATTACTTTAAATGCATTGTTACACTGGCTTCTAACATCTGGTACAATGTTGAGATATGCAGTATCAATCAGACATGCAGCTGACTGCATATATATGCTCTCATTTCTCTCAACCTTCCAACCTTCCTTCTGCTCTTTCTTTTTTTCTTCATTTCTATCTTTTTTCTTTTCTTCTTTCCTTCCTTCCTTTCTTTCCCCCTTCCTACCAACATTCATGCTACAGTATTTCCTAATTAGAATTTTTGACTCTAAACCATTTTTGATACCTTATACTGGTTACTGAATGGGCCTTCTTCAGAATTAAGAAATAATCTGTCAGCCAGGCACTGGTGGCTTGCACCTTTAATCCTATCTACTGTGGAGACTGAGATCTGAGGATAAATAAAAGCCAACCCAGGCTTTGAATTAACTAGCAACAAGTTGTGTGGCTCAAGTGGTAGAGTGTTAACCCTGACCACAAAAGCCCAAGGACAGTACTCAGGCACTGAGTTCAAGCCCTAAGAGTGTCTACCCCCCACCCTACCTCTCCTCTCTCTCCCTCTCTCCTCTCCCTCTCTCCCTCTCTCTGTCTCTCTCTCTCTCTCGCTCACTAGCTCGCTCTTTCTCTACACATGTACACACACACACACACACACGCCACACAAAAGAATTAATCTGCCAGATGAATTATTCTCCATTATTTATCGTATTCCTGTGTTACTGTCTTTTTTTTATATCTATTTTTCTGGTCTCTTTCACAGAAATTCTATTAGCTAAATGTTGCACCTCCAGAATTTCTCACTGAATTTTCTCCTTTTGGAGCTTGTTTGTTTGCTGTTTCTCTTTTTTCCTTCTTCCTTCTTGGGCTGTTTCTGTGACTGTATTGAATCTTCTATAGATGATAAGGATTTTGCTGCATATTTTGGAGCACTTTCTTTTTCTCCAGCTCTCACTTTAGTTATTAGTATTCTGTTCTCATTTCATGGATATAATTTCTGTTATGTAGCTATCTAAGGATATTGATAGTTCTGAAATTTTTTCTTCAATTCTCCATACTGTCTCTATTTTCTGGTATTTAAAATTTTATGTATTTTCTTTGATCATCTTGGTAGATTCTTGCCTTAAAAATCTATTGCTACTCTGCTGCCTGTTCATATTTTGGAAAAAAGTTCTCAAGAGCTGGTGTGAAGCTTTCAGTCTGTAAGAGGTCATTGACCTCGACTTCACTATTGGATGGCAAGTCTGCAAGTTGGTTTGCTCACTGAGAGACTCTGAAGTGTATCTATAAATTTACTTTGGTGTATCTGTTTGTTAATATAACCTTCTGTTTCTTTTTTCAATATATATTTTTATGATAAAGATACTGTACAGAGGGGTTACAGTTACATGAGTAAGGTAATAAGTACACTTCCTATCCAGCAGTTACCCCCTCCTTTGTTTTTCCCCTACCATCCCTTCCCTCCCCACCTCTTCAACTCCTCCCCACCTCCCCCGAAGTTGTAAAGTTCGTTTTCAATGTAGTGTTTTGTACATCTCATTGTTACAATGGGTCAACCTGTATCCTTGTTTAAGCCTTTTGTTTTTTCCCTTCCCCTTCCCAACTTAGAAAAATGCATATACAAGATGCAGGGCACCGGAATCAAATACAGTGAAAACAGGGGTTATACCATGGGAGAAGACCATACAAAAGAAACAAAAAACACACTGTACATTATAAGTACATTACAAACAACAGCAACAAAGATAAAACCTCTTGTAAGTGACCATTTCTCCTATTCGATTTTGAGATATGATATATAGCTACTAGTATTTGGGACATATATCTCAAATAGAATGGGATATGAGTGGAATGAAGATGGGAAAGAGAAAAGAAGTGAGCGTTTCTTTGTTCTGCAGACAGACATCTTCAGCCTGGCAGCTCATCATGCCGGCCAAAGTGCCTCAAGTGTTCTCCTTGCAGGCTTAAGGAGGTCATTCTTTGGCTGTTCAGGATGTGGAAAGGGAGACTGACTATTTAGGAGCTCAGTGCCTTTCTTCTGGGGCTCTGGGTTCACTCAGCTCCCTCCATCCTGTGTAGCAGTGGATACTTTTCCACTTGCTGTCTAGCTTCTAGAATTCTGTTAGTATTTCTCTTCTATGGAGTTGTCCTCTCTCTTCTCACTGTCTTTGTGAATCAACTCCTTTGTTTTCATTACTTTGCTATTACATGGCTGCTGTTTCAGGAGGGAGCAGATGTAGCCCCTCCTTTCATGGGTTTAATGGAGATTTCTCCCTTCACTGGTCTGATCTACACTGGCAGTTGGTGGCTACCACTCTTCACACACTTAATATTATCATTCATAGAGCATGTGCAGGGATGCTGTGGTAGTAGGAATGCATTTGAATGTTTGCTCTGCTCTTATTAACTATGTGTCTTTGGAGAAGTCAGGTTGTCTATCTGCTACTGTTCTTCATGTCTAAAATGAGGATTATGATAGTTCCTCCCTTTGAAGTAAATAAGATGTGGCTTGTAAACTGCTTTGCTGTTTTGAGCACAGAATTAGGGTTTAATAAACTGGAGCAGTCATTTTTAACATAATTAATGTATCTATGTATTTCTCAGAGATAAGAATATATTGACAAGTACTATTTTCATTATGTCAGAAATCAGACCCAGTAAGGAAAAAAAGAAATTATTGCATACAATAATCTTTAATTATTTTAAACCATGCAAGTTAATTATTAAATGCCTACTACATACCATTGCCATGTTAAGCATGGTGGGGAGCATAAAGCTATGAAGACGTATCCTCTATCTTGACAGGTTTCTGGCTTAGAGGAGAGAACAAGTAGAGGACATCAGACACTGGATGGTGAAGGGCACTGGGGTGAAGTTAGGCAAAGCTTGGCTGCACAGATGATTGTTCACTAGAGTCCCCAGGCAGGTGGGTTCTTGTACCAGAAAAGGAAGGAACAGAGCTTCCAGGTGCAGTGGCAGGCAGAGCAGGAAGAAGGAGGGAAAGGCTTGCACTTGCAGAACCTGGGCACAGGTAGAGAAGAATGCCAGACTGCCAAAGGCTAAAGGAGAATATGAATATTTTAGAAAATGTGACTGAGGCACCGGCAGTTCATGAACCCTTGTCCATGAGTTCGAGAGCCATGTCCATGAGACTGGCAAGTGCTTTTCTCCAGTCTCAATCTACACCAAGGACCAAGAGATTTCAAAGGAGTAAAGCTTTGCAAACTTGTTCAAGAAGCTGAGTGATGGCAGGGATTAAAAACAATTGATGCACATTATAAATATTATCGGAGCCAATGTGCTAGTTCTTGCCAGGGGGAAGCTGGGGGAAGATGTTCCTCACTGTCTGGTTCTTGAAGGACAGTGACTCCTGCAAAAGTGGTGTTGGCTGACTGTGGCTCCCTCAAGATGCCCCTCAGCATGGAGAAGGCGACTCTCAGGATAGAGACCCTCTCCTCAGTAGTGTCTGTGGTGAAGCATCACCTCCATCCTAGCAAGAGTTCCAACCAGGGAAGATGGGCAGGCTTGCTTCTGCCTCTTCTGGCCCATTGGCTCTGGCTGAAAATGGATGCTTTTCTTTTTCTTTCCTCATCCCCTTCAAGATCTTCCTCAGGATCCCTCTCTACCGGGGGCTAATGTCCAGAGTCCCCATGATCCTTCCTCTGCATCCCCTGAAGACTTGCTCTGAGCACAACCTGTCTTTTCCTCTAGAATTGAACGGAATCTTGGACAACAGGTTGTCACTCCAATCATAATCTTTACTTTCACGTAAAATAGAGGATGCTGAGGTTGGACTAGGTAACCAAAATGACAGATCTGGGACTGGAAGCTGGTGCTGTTAGACTCTGGCATTCACATGCTTAACTGTAACATCAACCACTAGGCATGGGCCCACCCCTTTTGGGAATCTCTAGAGATCATATAAAGTGGACAAATTTGCATGCATCTTCTGTCTTGTCCTCTTTCTGATTCTGTGGGACAGGGGCATACCAAAACTCCCTGAACTGATCTCATGAGCCAGATGGTCACAAAGCCTGATGCACCTCTCATCAGCAGCCACATGGAAGCCCAGCTAGGTGGAGCAGGCAGGAAGACAGGCAGCATCACTCACTGCTATGGAAGTGAATTAAGTCCTGCCAAAGATGAAAGGGATCAGCCATCTCAGGAAGGAGCCCACTCTAAGGAACAATTTGCCTTCCTATTGCTGAGATCAGAGGGCCACTTGGCTCTTACCTATTGTGCACTGCAGATGCTGTCAAGAAGTCTGCACACAGTGACTGTGGTGAGATAAGTTATAATCAGGTGAATGGGAAGGCATCCATCACCAAGTCTAGCTGTAAAATCAGGAGACTTCAATGACTAATAAGGGACCCAAACAGAGGAGACAAAGGCATGCCAAAGTGTCTCCCACAACACAATTCTTGGAAGATGCAATTACAAGTATCCAGAATGGATGACATAGACAGAAAACCCCATGCCCTGGAAAACACAGCTTCATCAAGCATTTCTTGCTTGACTGACTAGTCCCTTGAGAGTTCTCTGCTCCATTTGCTCCAGGACTCTGAGGCAAATCTGTTCTTCCTTACCCTTATAGAATCTCTCCCTTCATTGAATCACATGACTCACTCATCTTCCATCCTCCAGAAATTTGACCACCCATTGCTTTTCTAGGAAAGGCCATCTTCCACCCCACACCCTGCCCCACCCCTGGCTCAACCCTTTACTGTGTATTAAAAGTCTGATCCAAGCTGCCTCTTATGGCTCCCACTCTCATCTACACTCCCTTGTAGAAATGTCTCTCCTCTTATATTTCTTTGACAACTTTCTGCTCTTTCCTTGTTGCCATTTCTCATCTGCACTCTATTTACATGTAAGCAAGCTTTTCCAGACTGACCCATGGATAACGAATCTGTACCTGGCATGGTGCCTTATGCACAAGACTTGGAAGGCATTTGCTGAATAAGATTTTTAATTTTATTTTGGGGGTGACCCTACCCACTAATTATTAAACCTGGGCAATAACCCAAGTAAGTTAACCTGCTGTGCATTTCTCTTCTGCTGTAAGGACTCTGGTCTGTACATTTTGTGATTTTGAGATTATGTATTTATCCTGAAATATATACTCTTCTTTTGATGACCTAGCCAAATTTAATATCTGTGAGATGAAACACAGACAGGCCCTGTACTTCAATAAGTCTACTGCATAAAAACAATACACGGCATACATAGCAAGACAGAATGATGCCTGCAGATAACCTTCTGAGCCCATCTTCCCCAGAAGGCCTGGGTTAGATGCAATTAGATGGGAAAAGTCCATGCAAATTTGTTCAGTGCTCAATTCAAAATGATTAAGTGCTGAGTCTAGCCAGGCAGGGGATTCCAGATATCTGAATGTGGTCCTGTGTGGAATATTAAATATCTAGTCTGGCTCTAACAGTGGCCTCTGTCAGCCTTAGTTTCCAGTCTGCTGAGAAGCAGGAAAGTTGAACAATAAGTAGCCAACATTGCAAAGTATAATGTCTGCTATCTAAGGGGAAAGGCAGAATGTCCACCTTCAAAAAGGAGAATCAACTCGGTATTCCTCCTCATAAGGCCCGAGGCACTAAAGAGTGATGGGGGAATGTCCGGAGGGAGAGTGGCAGATTACTGGCCTACTGCCTGGAAACCATGGCAGCACCAGACATCTCCATCAGCAAGGCTGGCAGGGCCTGTAGCTCTCATTTCTGTGCCTACTCCAGCCTCCAACCCATATGGCCCCAGGCCCAACAGACAGTGTTAGTATTGTGAAAATAGGCATATCTCTTCAGTTCCTAGAGAGGAGGAACTCAATTTGTCTCTTCGTGTTTGAACTTAGACTTGAACCTCTATGTCTAAAGATGACCTCCTGGTGGAGAAAGAAGCTGTTGGTGCTCATTTTCTATCTTCCCTCAGCCCATCTCAAAGGTCCTCTTAAGCCTTAGCAGACATGTCTCCTATGTACTGATTAGCATGTGTTTTCTGTTGATGCAAAACAAATGATTAGTGATGTAGTAACTTAGAATAGAATGCATTTATTATCTTGTACTTTAGCTGGGTCAGTCAAGAGTCTTGACATGGCCTAGGCAGGTCTTCTGCTCAGGACACAGTCTGAAACAATAGAGTCAGCTAAGATGGTTAGGGAAACCTTTTTACAGATTTTCTGGTTGCTGGAATAATCCAGTTCCATTTTGTAAGATGTTGGTACTCATTTTTTTGCTGGCTACTGGCTGGGGATCACTCTTAGCTCTAGGAAATGGCCCTCAGGAACCTGCCTGAAGGTCCTAATTGCATCTTGCTTGCAGGCCATCTCCTGCTGCTTATAGTCTCTCAAAGGCTCTCCAGATCAGATCAGAACTCCCCAGCACAATCTTTCTTTTGCCAAACTACAAGTTAACTGATTATGGACGGGAATTTCATCTGCAAGACCCTTCTTCCACATACGATAACAAAACCACGTGACTCACAGTCCAGGCCACACACAATGTATCCACCAGTAGGTGCTATCTTGAAATTCTAAGCACTTTTTTTTCCAGCTCTTCCTTTTTTTTTTTAAAATTTATTGTAAAGGTGATGTACAGAAGGGTTACAGTTACATAGGTAAGGTAGTGGTTACATTTCTTGTCTAACTTGTTACCCCTTCCCTCATTTTTCTCCCTCTTTTCCTCCTCCCAATACTTCCTAAATTGTACACATCATCGCTATTGCATGGGTTCCTCTTTGACCTTTGTCTCACCATTTTGTTGCTCCTCTTCCCTTCCCTAGTTCAGATAAACCTATATACAATACCCAGGGTATCAAAATTGAATGCAGCGAGAACAGGGAATAAACCATAGGGAGGAAAAGGACACAAAAGAAAAAAAAGAAATCACATAGTACATTGAGAACAACAACAAAGACAAAATTCTGGTGTATATGTCTTGGAGTTCATTTTGCTTAATATTATCTTATATTGTCATATGTACATAGTTATTGAGCTATTCTGCTCATCTGCTAAGATTATCCTAGATATATACTAATTATTACAAATAAGGGAGACCATGGGAACTATGTTTCTCTGGGTTTGGCTTACTTCACTTATCTGATTTCTTCCAAGTCTTTCCATTTCTTTATGAATGAAGTGGTGTCATTCTTTCTGATGAAGCATAGAATTCCATCATATATATATATACATATATATGTGTATATATATATATCACATTTTTCTTGATCCATTCATCTACTAAGGGGCATCTGGGTTGGTTCAATACCTTGGCTATGGTAAATAATGCTGTGATAAACATAGTTGTGCTGGTAGCTTTAGTGTGGCCTTGTTTGTGGTCATTTGGGTAAATGCTCATAGGTGGGATTGCTGGGTCATAGGGATGCTCTATGTGCAGTCCTTTGAGGAACCTCCATACTGATTTCCAGAGTGGTTGAACAAGTTTACACTTGTACCAACAGTGTAGTAGCATTTCATTTTGGCCTCATCCCCTCCAGCATCTGTTGTTAGAATGGCAATACTGCCTAAGGCTATCTACAAATTCAATGCAATATTCATTAATATCCCAACCTCATTCTTTAATGAAATAAGAGGAAGCAATCCAAAAATTCCTATGAAACAATAAAAGACCCCGAATAGCAAAAACAATCCTTACCAGAAAGAAAGGTGCTGGGGGAATATCAATACCAAACTTCAAACTCTATTACAAAGCTATAGTAATCAAAACAGCTTGGTACTGGCACAAGAACAGACCTGAGGACCAATAAAATAGAATTGAAGACCAAGAAATAAACCCACAGACCTATGGCCACATTATCTTTTATAAGGGAGCCAAAAAAAATAGGGTGGAAGAAAGCCTTTCAACAAATGGTGCTGGCAAAATTAGTTAAACACCTGTAGAAAACTAAAGTTAGATTCCAAATGTATCACAGACCTCAAGGTAAAAGCAGACACCATGAGAACATTACAAGAAGGAATAGGAGAAACTCTAGGGCTCCTTGGCACGGGCTGAAATTTTCTTAATGAAGACCCAGAAACACAGCAAATCAAAGAAAGGTTGGACAAATGGGATTGCATGAAACTGCAGAGCTTCTGCATTGCAAAGGACATAGCAAGATCAGTAGAAAGCCCACTGATTGGGAGAAGAACTTTACTGGCCATATAACGGACAAGGGCCTCAAATCTGAAATATTCTTAGACCTTAAAAAATTAAATCCCCCAAAAATAAATTCTCAAAGAAACAACCGCCTGATTAATAAATAGACTAAAGACTTCCTTTTCCCTGAAAAGGAAATGAGAATGGCCAATAAGCACATGAGGAAATGCTTAACTTCTCTGGCCATAAAAAATGTAAATCAAAGCAACATTGAGATTCCACCTCACCCCAGTTAGAATGGCTATAATCAAGAAATCTAAAACACTTATTTCTTAGGTCAAGTTCAAGGCTCCTCTTTTGAGGGAATCTAGGGCCAATGGAGCTTTAGGGAGATTAGAAGTATAAGAAACTTAGTACCACCAGGGGGCACTGTCAACCAATGAGGGATAAACATTCCAGCTTGTTCAATTCTGAGGGGTGATTCAACCTCATGAAAGCTAAGAAGGATTGTACTGCACTTTCCAGAGCACGAATGCGCCCATTAATGTGCTCTTCACAGGTTCCTTGCCTTGCCTCTCAGTCTGCTCCTATTCACACTTCCAATTGCCTCCTAAAAACCACTTGTCTCAAAATTATCTCAGAGTATGCTATGGGAGAAGCACAAAACTGGATGTGAACTATTCTTTGTATCCTTTTGTCTCTCCTATGCCAACCCTGCACTCCGTTTTCATTCTGCTCAGGTCTCAGCCTTCTCCCATTCTTTCTAGAGAAGGGAGGAGACAAAATGGTTCCCTCATCATCCCAGTTTCCATGCAATTCATAGGAACCTGATGTCCAAAACAAAAAAGCATTTCAAAGAGGTCTCACAAACAGGAGAGCTTCACAAGGTAGAAGATTAGCAAGAATTTATGTTAGCAAAATAGGAGAAAGTAGAGAGAAATAGAAAAGGAAGTGAAAAGCATTTTCTGCTTCCTACTCAGGAAATAGGAACAAAGAAATTGTGCTTTTAACTGGGGTCTTTATACTTTCTAATCTGGGTGGTCATGTGGTTATGTCATCTAACAACCCCTAATAATTAGAAAGAATGGGTTTAGGGTGAATCTATTACCCAGAACATGGCTAAGATGAGTCTTGTTATTATTTTAAAATGTGAAGACAATGTAAGATTACTGAAGACAGAAGGACAATAGGTGTGGGTTTCTGGTTTTCCATTTTCCAGACGTGCCCTTTAATTTTCTGTCTTCACCTATTAAAACTTCACAGCTTCTTAACATCTAAAAGAAAGCAGACTTGCCCTTTGCTCTATGCTTCCCTATTCTGTTCACTTATTTAACATCTAAAGGGAGAAAGTAATAGGAGGAGAGCTTGCGGCTCTGATTTTCCAGTTTTTACATAGTGTTTCTGTTTTAATTTCTGAGTAAGGGTCTTTTAATATGTATTATTTTGAATTTCTCTGTTACCTCATCGATTTATCACACTTCAGTCCTACCACAGCCCTCCTGGGGAAATAACCTAGTCTGTGTATTTGAACATGGAAGACAGAGGCTGCTTCTATTTCTTTCCCACTTACTACTTACCACCTTTTTCCCCAATACAGAGAAGGACCCCATTTTCTGGAAAGTCTCAGCTTCACCCCTTCTTCTCTACTGTAGGAACTTAATGTAGCTGCCACTTTTTGTGTGTGCCACATCTCCACTTCTGGATTCTGGAGATAAGAGCCTCATGCCTGGGATGGCTTTGAACTGAGATCCTCAGATCTCAGTCTCCAGAGTTGCTAGGATTATAGAAGTGAGCTTAGAGCCTGGCCAGTGTTTGTTTTCTTTTTCAAGTCACTTCCCCTCAAGCTGATGCTTCTCCTCTTTTCTACTAAGATAAAGGCTCATGTCTTTCCTGAAATAATCCTTTCTTTTGTTCAGCAAAACCCAACCTACCTGCTCTCAAAATGAAGGCAATGCTCCCAGCCTGCATTATTGCAGTGGCCATGACTTTCCCAGCCATGTGGAGTTGCTTCTACTTCACTACCTTCCCTCCTAATGGGCACCAACCTCAGTGCAATACCCTCCTTCTCAGCAGGTTCTTTCCTTCTATTGCTTCTATTGCTCTAGAATTTCGAACTTCTGCTTCTATTAAAACTCTCTCCTTTGTTTTTTTTTCATGAAGACAATTCTTTCCTAGTTCCTTTCTGTACTTGAAAATCCTTTTCAAGTTCCTTGTCTTTTCCTTTATTTTTCATTTCCCAAGTGTCGACATTTTCAAGTCTATTCTCACACCTGCAATTTCATGTCCTGAAATCCTACCTGACTCCCTTCTCCAACTGTCTTGTTCTTCTCATGGCTGGTTTCAGCCTTGCTTCAGTGTCTTTCCATCTGTGGACCTCACCCTTTCTTGAATCACAGTAATTAAATTAGGGCTAATCTATAATTTGAGAAATGTGGCATCAAGACAAGCATGCTAGTTATCATCTTATATGATCATATGTACATAGCCATTGAGCTATTGTGATGTTCTGCTAGGACTATCCTAGACAAATACTAATTATTACAAATGAGTGAAACCATGGAGCCTATGTTTCATTGAGTCTGGTTTACTTCACTTAATATGATTTTTCCCCAATCCTTCTATGTCCTTATGAATGGGGTGAAGTCATTCTTTCTGATAGAGGCATAGAAATCCATTGTGTGTATACACCACATTTTCTTGATCCATTCATCTACGAGGTTGGTTCTATATCTTAGCTATGGTAAATAATGCTGCAATGAACATAATTGTGCTGGTTGCTTTAGTGTAGCCTTGTTTGTGGTCATAAGTAAATCCCCAGAAGAGGGATTGCTGGGTCATAGGGGAGTTCTATGTTTAGTCTTTTGAGGAACCTCCATACTGCTTTCCAGAGTGGTTGAACAAGTTTACACTGTCACCAACAGTGTAGTAGCGATGTATATATTACTATATAATATTATGCTAAGTGAAATGAGCTCCAATATATGGAAACAGGAAGTTTTTCTTTTTGTTGTTGATGTTCTTAGTGTACTATGTGATGTTATTTATTTTTCTTTCATTTTTCCCCCTATGGTTTATCCCTTGTTGTCACTGTATTTGATTTGATTGTACATATGTTTATCTGAATTAGGGAAGGACAAAAGGCAAACCAATGCGACAGTGATACGCACAAGACAATATGTTGGAAATGAACTTTACAACTATGGGGGAAGGGAGGGTAGGGAAGTGAGAAAAAATGAGGGAGGGGTTAACAACGTTCAACAAGAAATGTACTCACTACCTTACTCATGTAACTGTAACCCCTCTGTACATCACCTTCAAAATAAGACTTTTTTTTACAGACAAGCATGCTATCAACAAACTCTGATAATTTTTCTCATGGGAGATGAGACTCCAAAATTGGTTGGTCCCTGTGACCAGGTCTCTACCTTGTCCCTCTGGGGCTGTAATAGCCATAGGAGTTGATCCCTTGAGCACAGATGCCAGGACAGGTTGGGAGTTTATAATTTAGATTGCTCATGTGGACAAATAACTCTTCCCTACCTTTTAAGAATGGTAAACTTTGACTATAAGGGTTAAATATTTGACCTCAGTGGACCTCCAGCTTCTACAGCCTTCTCTTTATTGTTTGTACCACCTTCCTCCTACCCTTTCTGCCCCATCTCCAATCTTTTCTTAAGCAAAGTGCCCATTTCCATACTTTCTGGCACACAGATGTACAGATTTCTTTTTTTTAAAATTTATTTTATTTTATTTGTGAACATATTGTACAGAGGGGTTACAATTAAAAGGGCAGGATAATGCGTACATTTCTTACCAAGCATTGCAGCCTCCTCCTTTGTTTATCTTTCACATCCCTTCCCAGCCTCCCCCCTCCCCCCCTAGTCCCAATCCTTCCCCCCTCCCCACCCGCCCCACACCAACATTGTAAAGCTCATTTTCGACATGACAACTTGTACTTCTCATTGTTGCAACAGGTCCACCTGTATCCATAAACAACTTGTTTTCCCCCATCTCCTCCACAAGTTATACTGACATCAAATATAGTGAAAGCAGGGGTTATACTGTGGGGGAGGGACATACAAAGCTACAAAGAAATAGTCTTATAAATGCATTAGAAATACATGCATGAAAGAAAAAAAATTAAAATACATATCTAAGGGTTCATTTTC
>NW_012267220.1:35220314-35246420 GCF_000151885.1 Dipodomys ordii | reverse complement strand
TAGAATTTTGATAGGTATTGCATTGAATTTGTAGATAGCCTTGGGAAGTATTGCCATTTTCACGATGTTAATCTTTCCAATCCAGGAGCATGGGAGGTTTTGCCATTTTTTAAGTTCTCAGATGTACAGATTTCTTGATGGTTGAAAAATAGGCTTTGAATCAGCCCATACCTGTTCTCTGTCCCTTTTCTGACCTGCCCCTCACACTGTAACTGAAGTCAGTCTCAGAACCCACCTTGGCTCCACATTAACAATGCTGGGTGAAGGCTTCCTATGAGCATCTCTGCTCACAGCCTCATTGACCTCCAGCCCCATTCCCATGCTATAATCTGTGCAGATACTCTAGCTCCACACCTCCCATGTACATACCATGTACTAATGTATCTATGAACCCCTCAAAGCCCAGCTTACATGCTCCCTCTTTGGTCAATCTTCTTTTGTTCCCCCAGTCCACTGAGCCCCATGTTTAGCATCCAAGGCATTATGCATGGGAATGTTGCTAGCCTATCATGACCTTCTTGTGAAAGGAGACTTCTCTAATCAATTTTTGACTCACTAGTGTACAAACAAATGATTTTATAAGATCTACTAAAGTTTTCTCACAAAGTACTTTATTTGATATTGATGTATGACTGAGAGAAGAGGGGCTCCCTAGTGATAGGAGGATGTGGACATAGGA
The DNA here is from genome assembly GCF_000151885.1 of Dipodomys ordii. Lineage (NCBI taxonomy): Eukaryota > Metazoa > Chordata > Mammalia > Rodentia > Heteromyidae > Dipodomys > Dipodomys ordii. The sequence goes on along the minus strand of NW_012267220.1, from coordinate 35,245,741 downwards.
GAAGAGAAGCCAGGGTGTGTTCCACCAGGGAATGATAGGGGAGACAAGATCAGTAGTCTTTGTACTAGTCTGTGAGAATGGCAACAATAAAATCCTATAGGCTGAGTAGCCTACACAAAGGTTCTGGAGGCCTAGATGTCCCGGGTCAAGGAGCCAGCAGAGTCCATTTCTTTGGATCCTTCTTTGGCTTATAGAGACCATAACTTCTATTTGTCTTCACATGGTCTCTCCTCCATGTATTCTAATCTCTTGTAAGAACACCAATTTTGTTGGGTTAAGGGCCTATCTTAGAAACTTCATTTTAGCTAAGTGAATCCTATTTAGACTTTGTCTCTAAATACAGTTACATCCCAAGGCACTGGGTATTAGGACTTCAGTGAATGAGTCAGGTAGTGAAACAAATCATCATCATTTGGCAAATGTGAAAGTGATGAGGCAGTCAGTGGGCAGCTTCCCGACTAATGCTGTATGCTTCCAATAGAGAAATAATCCCACCCTTCAAACCGTCATCTTTCCATGACCCACTTGCCTCAACATGGGGAGGCCTGAGCTGTTCCCATCCCACTAGCCTCCTTTTAAGATCAAGATTACCCAGCAGGTCCATCCAGTTATGCTATGACTTCTCCATACTCAGCACCTCCTTGCCATTTTGTTTTGGATGGATGCAATCACCCTAGCCACCCTCTCACAGGAATGTCTAGCCTTCTTCCAAAGTGTTCATTATCCTGCAGGCAGCAGGCACACAGTCCTTGCCCTGGCATCCTGACTGCCAGAGGCCTGACTGCATCCTCCTTTTTGTGCTTAAGTCATCCTCTGCTTGCTAATCTCTTTCCAGCTGTGGTCTTGTCAGTGCAGGTCTGCTACCAGCCCTTTGAAAGCTGACATAGGCCTTCCAACTTTCATTCTGCACAGCTCCTCCCAAGGAGCTGAGCCCAGGTAAAAACACTCAATAAATGCCAAACCCAACCAAAACCCCAACTGCTTCCATTCCTAGACACACCACGGAATTAAGAAAAAGCAAACAAACAAAACCAAACTTTAGAAGCAATCCATCAATCTTTATCTCCTGTTCTTCTGAAAGCCCTTTCATACCCACCCCCACTGTCTAGGGCTCGGGGGTGTAGGTGCATTTCAGAAGGTGCTAGACAAATCTTCTGTTTATTTAGCTCCCCTGGCCTGTTTGTGCTGTTCCCTAGCTCACCTGTGCCTACTGCACACCTTTATGTCATCTGCATCTTGTCACTCTCCTCTGTTCTTCCCATGCAACAGATGACAGCTCCTTCCAGGACCGGATGGAGGTGGCAGGACTCTATAAAGACTATATGTCTTTCTTCTCTGAATTGGACATCTCTGTTCCACATAATTGACTATTTTCTTCACGTTTTCACCACACCACATGCCAATTTTTATGTGTATGGTAATGGTTCATGAGAGAGATTTCAAAAGTCCTAGTCGAGATGAATATCTTAGAGAATGATTTGTATTGTAAAATATAAAAGGGAATCCACAATTTAATCATGCATAGTAAAAGCCCTGAGAAGTCCTGCAATAAAGAAATACATTTACTTAGCCTAGGGCCTTCTATTTTGTGATTATGTTACCTACTTACCCTTCAAATCCCTTCTCCCCCATAACATCACTTTTGGAATCTTGAGGAACCTTAAGGACTCATGGGCTGACAATTGAAACAAGAAGCAGGAACTGGGTGAGTGCAGAAAGGGAAACATCCAAAGGGACACTGTGACAACATGCACAACAGTGGCAGTGGCCATAGCAGTAGCAGGCAGCAGAATAGGCTGGCAGCCCTCTGCAGTCCTCGGATCAATGTATGATGTGGAAGGAGCAGGACTCTCAGGCCACACACCTAGAATGTGGGATGCTGAACACCAGTGCATGATGTGTCAAGTGCAACAACAGCTGGACTAAATTCCCTCCCTCCTTCCTTGTCCCCTTTCCATCATACAGCCTTCTCCATTGGAGTAGAGGCTCTTCACATAACAGTTCAGCCCAGAGCTGCAATCTGCAGGGCTGAGGAAAGCAGCTACCTGAGCGAGTAATTAGGGTGATGCACTGAGAGACAGAGATGCCCCTGGAGTTGGCATTTTGCTCAGAAGATTGTTGAGCCCTTATCAATAGGTTGACTTTCTTCAAATGAAATTTCCTTCTGTGGCCTCAGGGAAATGCCCAGGAAATAGAGAACTCAGAATCTCACTTGAGTTCTTAGCTCCAGCTGGGATGTGTGCAGCTATCAGCTTCTGAGTCTGGAGAATGTGACAGGTGCCTTCTAGGGATGGAGAGAGGGAAGGATAGGGAAGTCAGGGTCCCCAGTGAACAGCACTTGGAGGCCACAACTGCCTTTGTGTGCACCTCCTTTGATCCTCTCAAGTCCTATCCCAGTGAGCAATGGCTGGGTAGTGTGGCCTGTGGTTGGGGTGGCCCTATCCAGATTTCAACCAGGAAAACTCTATCTTTCCACTGCAGCCATGGCACTCTGCTGTAATGCAGGCCACCAGGTAGCTTCTGTTCACCTAGGGAATTGCAGTGCTGGCAAAGTGAAGATCACATTGCTAAGATAGAAAAGGTCATTGGAATCCAGCTGAGTTACAATTAGGAAGATAGATTTCCTGCTCTTTCCTGTATCTCATAATTAATACAGAAGCCTTGAACAGTGCACGTGATGGAAAAGTCCAAGGAGATGCAGGGAAGAGGTGTTGGGAAGCCCCAGTCTCTTAGAACACCTCGCTGGGCCTCTCAGGCTGGTGTTCTGGAATTCCTGCTGGCTGCACACACTGAGAGTCAGAGAAGGCAGCAGGGCACAGATAAAATCATGAACAACCTATACCTTTATCTCTCTCTTTTTGCTGCACCTGCTTCTATGACTATAGAAACATGTGCAGTGGTCATGACTGTTCACTTTCCAGAGGCAAGGTAAAGGCTGCAGGGGGGAAAGGAAGCATATTCCTGTGTGTGACCCACTGGAGACTGCCTCCTGAGGGAAGAGATGTGGTTTGGGAGCTTGAGAGGCTGAGGGTTAAATCTTGGCTCTACCACTTCCCAGTTTGGTTTGGTATTTGCAAGTTATTACTCCTAAGAATTTTAATTTACTTCTATGAAAATTTGGATTATTATACTCATTTAAAAATGAAATGGCACAGACATATTTAAAGCATATCAATATGTATTCCAGGTGTTAGAAGTAAAGTAGTAACAAAGACAACAAGTCTTGAGCTGAGTATGGTGATTCAGGCCTATAACCTAGCCACTCAGGAGGCTGGGATCTGATCCTGAGTATCTCAGTCTGAAATTAGCCCAGGTAGAAAAGTCTGTGACCTCACATATCCAAACCAGCAATAAGCCATCAGTGTAGGTATGGCTCAAATGGTAAAGCACCAGCAGAAAAGCCAAAGGAGAGCATAAGCTCATTAGTTCAAGCCCCAGTACCATAAAATGAAAAAACAAACAAACAAAAAGACATAAAAACTCTATGCCAGGGCAGGAGCATAAATAAATATGCAGTTGGACCTTTCTATCCCTGAGTTCTGCATCCACATATTTAACCAACCATGGTTGAAAATATTCAGAAAAAAATTGTATCTGTGCTGAAAATGTACAGCCTATTTTTGTCATGAGTCCCTCAGCAATGTAGGATAGAAATTATTTACATGCCAATTACATTGAATTAGGTATTAGAAGTAATCTAGAGTTGTTATAAAGCATACAGAAACACACACAGGTTCTATGCAAACACTATAGCACAAAAGACTTGAGAATTCATGGATTTTTGTATTTATAGGAGGTGTTTGAATGATATTGCTACAAAATTTGTGGGAAAAGTATATAATATGTCAGGAAGTAGCAATACTATGAAGAAAGATGAATGATTAAGGGTGGAACTCAATGTGTGTAGAAGGGGTAATCATTTTCTTAAAGCATCTAAAAAAGCATCTCTGAAAGGTGACACATAAATAGAAAGTGGAAGATAATGAGATGGTACATTGATATCCCAGTACTGGCAAGAACAAACTCAAAGCTGATGGTTGTAGAAGTGTTTGGCAAGTTAAAAACAATAACAACCCCCCCCAAATTGCTAAATTCAATGACTTGGATGTTTATGTCATCTCAAAAGTATGAAGATATGTTGAAATTCTCACTTTTGAGGTGTTAGAAGGTGAGACCTTTGGGATGTAATTAGGAATGGTATTAACATTCTTGTAATCTCAGGAGATCAGGAAGACCCCTGACTTCATCTGACTTGTAAGGTTACACCTATCTATGAACTAGGAAGCAGGTGTTCATGGGCTACTGAATCTACTTTCACTCTTGATCTTGGCTTCCAGGCCTAGAACTGCCACAAATGAAACTTGTTTATGAGATACATGGTCTGAAATTCTGATACAGTGTTCTGAAGAGACTAGGACTCTCAATTTGTGTAGGTTGTTGGGAATGGAGGGAAAGTAGAGTAGAAGACAGGAAGAGATTGGTGAGGGTGTATGAGTGTGTGTGTGTGTGTGTGTGTGTTTGTGTGTGTGTGTGTATGTGTTGGTGCACATGGCTTCACTGTTATTTCAAGGGAGGTGGAAAGTGAGTAGAGGCCTTGACCAGGGACACTTGACACCTCTGAAGCCTCTTCCTGGATACCAGGTGGTAAAGGGCAGAAGTAGGAAGACCACCACAGGCTGCGGCACCTTCAGGAGAGAGGTGAGGACAACACAGGGTAGGGCAGTGGCCCTGGTGAAAAGAAATGCCCCAAATCTGGACATACCTGGCAGGCAGAACTTGAAGGCTTTTCTGAGTGTATCAATAGTAATAGTAATGTACAAAATGTATATGCGAGACCTTGTCCTGAGCAACCGGTCACCGAGAGTCACCACAGATTAAAACGAAGCATAACGTAGGAAGGTGTTTCAGTGTGGCGGGGACTGAAGGCCAGAGTTCAACTTTATGTACTTTAAATCAAAGTATCTTCCACAGGACACCCATGTGAACATCATTGACAGGAACTTAGATGTGAGAGTCTGGGGCCCAATGGAAAGGCTGGGTTAGGAAATAAAGCTGGGAATCATCAGCCTGTAGGTAATTATTTTTAATCTTAGGACTACATGAGACTATCAGAGATGGAGCAAGAATGGAATGAGAAGGAACCAACAAGGGTGTGTAGAAGTGTAGTTGTAAATTTAGCACAGAGCTAAGCACACAGACAGCATTTGCATCATCCCCGCTGTCATTACCATCTTCCTGCCTGGGGTACTGGAAAGATGAAGTTTCACAAGAGGTTGTGTTGTAGCTCAAGTGGTAGACTGCCTGCCTAGCAAGCACAAGGCCCTGACTTCAAACCAGTACTGCCAATAGATAGATAGATGATAGATAGACATGGACAGACAGATGGATAGGCAGACAGACAGACAGATAGATGACATTCTAAGCAAAAAGTATCAGCAATGTAGGAAGGTATACTTTTTCCAAATCTTTCTTTTTTGTTTCCTTCTCTCTTTTCATTCTGGTCCTCTTATTTCTGGTCTTTGACCTCTATCACCTTAATGGAAGCAAAACAATAAAAGAGACAGGCTCCATTACAATAGGCATCCAATGTTTTGAGAAGGCAGTAGTGATTAATCACCAAGCCCTACTAGGAGGGTCAGATGGGCTCTTAGTGGTGTCAGTCTCTTACAAACTAGGGCAAGCAATTCATTGTCTCCCACTCCAAAGTAAGAGGGATCGTACCATTCGAGAGAGGAACACTGACCATACCACACTTATGATAGCTCTGCCACATATGTTTTTAGTTTCCAAAATATGTGGATCCTATCCTCAGTTATCAGTGAAAGCGAATGTCTCTCTCTCTCTCTCCCCCTCCTTCCCTCCTGGCCTCCCTTCCAGCCGTTCTTTGTCAGATGGTCCCACTATGTAGCCCAGGTTACCATCCCGGACCTTGCATTCTCGAACCTCCAGTCTCAGCATCCAGAATGCTGTGATTACAGGTTGGTGCCACCACACCTGCCTCTCTTGTTTTTCTTCTAAGTAGCTAGCCTAGATTTACTGGCCATTTTGATCACTGAAGTGTGGTAAGAGAAGTACTATTTACAGGTAAATGTCTCAGGTTCCTCATGCTACTCACCCAGTAGGCATTCTGAAAATTCTGGCTTCATCAAAGCACCATATTAGGTTGTTTCTTTATATAATTCCTTTTGTTGGATTGCATTTTAAGGATCTTGCCCCCAGCTTTTTTTTCTCTTTATGCTATTACTGGGGCTTGAATTCAGAGCTTAGACATGGTCTCTTAGCTTTTTCACTCAAGACTAGCCCTTGACTACCTAAGCCACAGCTCCATTTCCAGCATGTTGCTGGTTAATTGAAGATTAGAATTTCACAGATTTTACTGCCTGGGCTGGCTTCAAACCATGATCCTCAGACCTCAGGCTACTGAATAACTAGATTTACAGGCTTGAGCCACTAGTGTTCAGCAGCCTTGGCTTTATTAAAGATTCTTATAAGATTCATGCAACATTCTCACCACATTTATAGAACTCTCATTAGAGATGCCATCCTATCCCAGTCCAGGGAAATCTTTACCAAGGGTATTTTGTGGAGCATAGAGGAAGATTATTAATAAAAGTTTCGTTATGGGAAAAGATCAGTAAATTTTGCTGGAAAATACCTTTCCTGAGAGTTGTCTAGGAGGCCTCACTAACAAAAAATATTGTGAATTCCTAAAAAGGGGGTAAATTATGCATCCTTCCCCATTCCATTTCTTTAGCCACAGAATCCTATTTTTAAGCTCTGTCTCTTGGGATTAGTGTTCCACATGCCCATTAGAAGAGACATTGAATGCTTCGTGCTCAATGGGGTCAGCATCAGGGGTTGGGTGGTAGTAAGACACAGAGGGCTGGGTAAGCAATTAGCAGAGGGCCAGAAAGGGGTTATCCATGCATAGCGGTTGCAAGTACTTGCATCTTGCTTGCATTCGATATTAACTTATGCTATCCATAATGGCAAAGGTTCAGTTTCCAACATATTACTCACTACCCTTGTGTATACAGCTATTAAAGCAACAACTTAGTGTTGGATTAAAGGACGTAGAGGCAAGTTTGTTGTCTTAACATTTCACAGTAGTGATGGATGGATAGGGTGTCAAATGTTCTGAGAGCTGACTTACCCAGGAGAAACGACCTCTCCTTAGGGAAGAAATCTCCTGCTTTCACTTCCAAATGCATATGTCCCATTAATCCCCATACCCCAGTCTCTGACTTTAGGAAAACCCTGCAGGACTGGCTTGCTCCTCCCCTTCACTGGCAAAAGGCTGAATATAGGTATATGTGCAGACTCTGTACCTCCTATCTATACAAAATGGAAAGTGAAATATGGTTTATTAAAGCTTCCAACGACAGGAGGGAGACAGCAACCAGATCAGTGGACAGATGCCATTACTAAAGAGTCCTGGGTCCTGCCTTGTTCTTGGGATTTCATCTTTAGACAGGAGGAACAGCAAGATAGTTCTGTCATGAGCACCCTGGAAAGACCCAACCTGGCCAGATTAAGTCAGCCTAAGATGGGCAGCTGGCCATGGTAAGAATTAATGGACTGCTTAGTAGGTTTTATGAGTCAAAATATTTACTGGACATGACTGCTTCACATCTTTAATTCTAGATACTCTGGAGGCTGAGATCTGAAGGTTGTAGTTCAAAGCCAGTCAGGGGTGAGACTCATATCCAATGAAGCAGCAAAAAGCTGAAAGTGAAGCTGTGGCTCAAATGGAAAAGCACTAACATTGGGCAAAAAATCTTAGGGACAGCACCCAGGCCCTGAGTTCAAGCCCTTGAACTATCTCTCTCTCTCTCCTTCTCTCTCTCTCCCTCACACACACACACACACACACTACTGGGTTAACTGTTATAATTAGAGCTAAACCACTTTGACTTTTAGAGACATTTTTCATTTTCAGGAGCATTTAGAAATACAAATCACCAATGCAGATAATTCTCAGCTATCAGAGAATGTAGTTCAAGAGTAAAATGGAGGACAATGGAAGTAGGGAAATAAGGACCAAGAATCCACATTATGGTGGATAGGCAACTGTATCAAAAGAACCTCTAAGCTGGCCTCTGATAGGTCATACCTGTAAACCTAGCTACTCAGCAGTCTGGGATCTAAGGATGATGGTTTGAAGTTAGCCGGGCAGGACAATCTGTGAAACTCTATCTCAATTAAACTACCAAAAAAGGCATAAGTAGAGCTGTGGCTTAAGTGACTGGGTGCTAGTCTTGAGCAAATGAAGCTCAGGTACTATGTCCAAAACCCAGAATCAGTACGAGCTAGAGAGACAGAGAGTGAAAGACAGACAGAGAGAGAGAGAAAAGACAGAGAGAAACAGAGAGACAGAGACAGAGACAGAGACAGACAGACTGTTTTAGACAGAGAGAGACAGAGAGAGAAAAGAGAGGTCCACTAACTGGACCCCAATGACTCATGCCTACTATCCCAGCCACTCAGGAAGTTGAGATCTGACGATCATTGTTCAAACATAGGCAAAAAAGTCTGTGAAATTCTTATACCCAGTTAACCATTGAATAAGCCAGAAGTGGAGCTGTGGCTCAAGTGGTAGAGTGCTGACCCTTAGTGAAAAACTCAGTGCCCAGGCCCTAATACCTGAACACACATGCAGAAAATGAAGAACACTTAGGGCCATGTTACCTGTGTAGAGATGTAATACAGGCCTCTTGGTTGACGTACATAGCTGCCTCTCATCATTTGGTTCATCTGAGAGACGATGCAACCTTAGTTTAGGTGCCATTCTATGAATGGATTCCTATAGGCTCAAGGGCAGGAAGATACAGAACAATGCACTGAACCTCATGGAGAGCTGCTGTCTCTAGTCCATGCTCCAGAGGGAGATTTAGTTGGCATTTTCCCTAGACAGGTGCCGGAAGGTGGGTAAGATAGTAAGTAAGGCAACCTGATTGTCTTCAACAAAGCCAGGATGCATTAGTTAGGCTCCTCTAGAGAAACAGAACCAAAAGAATGAGTCTCTCTCTCTCTGCCTCTCTCTCTCTCTGGTTCTCTCTTTCTCCCTCTCTTTCTCTTTCTTTTGCTCTTGGGAATTGGCTCACATGATTATGGAGCTGAGACCAGGAAGCCAGGGGTATTTATGTCATCTGACTCCAAAAGCTTGAGAAACAAATGTTATTGGTGGGTATACGTGACTGGTACAAGTTCTAGAGTATGAAGGCCCCAAACCTGAGAATTCCACTGCTCCAGAGAGAAGATAGATGCTTCAGCTGGAAAAAAAAGTGAATGTATTCTTTTGTTCATTTGGACCTTCAAGGATTTAGATATTCCCAGGTACTGAAATTTCTTTAATCTGACTATTGAATTGATGAGAAAATCGTTTGTAAACCACCTCAGCGCCTCAGAGACAAGCCTAGAAATAACTGGCTACCTGGGCATTTCTTAGCCCAGTCAAGTTAATCTTCCCTCTCAGACAAGGAGAATTTCTGAGGGGTCTGTTATTCAGGTCTCATAAACTCCTTGAGCAGGCAAACAAAAATATCAGCATCCTATGGTAAAGCCTGGCTTCGAAGCAGCCACTTTCAGCATTTCAAAGCACAAGCTTCCTTTGTGAGTGGCTGTGCTCTTCTTCATGCTTGGCTCAATTCTCTCTGTCCAAGTAAATGGAAGTATGGGGAATCAGGTGATAACTGATGAGCAGCTGGCCACAGGCAATGGCTCTGGGTAGAGAGAGAAGGCCACTGTGGGCTTGCTTGAAACCTAGGAGTGGACAGACCCTCATGTGCATGGCCCACATGCAAGGCTGACCTGTTGTGGTTGGTGATCAGCAGGTATCATTCTTAAAATAGCAGGGCTGAATGCAGAGCCCTCCCAACAGTTCCTTGGTAGCTTTTTCTATGGTATGCTGTCCTTTGTATCTTGAATGTCCCCAAAGGTCCATGTCTAACAGGCTTGATCCCTGATCCCCAGGTCTGGCTATCAGAAGTGGTAGAACCTTGAAGATGTAAAGACTAGTTTTAGGCAATTGCAAATAAAATACTGGGATCTGGCTACTTTCCCTTTTCTCTGTGTTTTCTTTCTGGTTGCCATGAGGTGAGAGACTCCATCTAGCACCCACTCCCACCTTGAAGTATGCATCACCACAAGCCCCAAAGCAATGGACCAACCAGCTATGGGCTGGAGACTCCAAGCCATTTGGTAAAATAATCTTATCTCTCTTTTTTTTAAGCTGATTACCTCCGGTGTTTTGTTGCAATAACATGAAGCTGACAAACCTAGTGAAATCTGAAAGATTTCAGGAAGAAGATGTTTTTAAACTCAGTGAAACAAGATATTTACATAGCATGCTTTGCATTATTGTGAGGACTCTTAGGCAAACCCAAATAACAGCCTCCTGGAGAGCAAATGGTCCCACAAGGGCTCATAAGACTGATTGGGGCTGCTCAGTAGCCATTATCTAGGGACCTGGGGGTGTGGAGAGTGTGCATCACAAGGGTTTATTGAGGTCCTTCACTACATTGGGTGAATGGTAAAGAGCCAGCTGCATGCGGAGAGGGAGGAGCTTTCAGGCACTGCATCCTCCTGCACCCTCCTCCTTCAGCATTCTCTTTTTTCCTAAGGACTACAGAGCTTTACTCACAGCAGGGACTCAATAACTGCTCACAACACACAGGTATTGAATTCAGCTGAAAAGGGTCCAGGTTGGAAATAGATGAGAGGAAGGGCATAACCTTCGACACTCCGTCTTGATAACCCTTTGTTCAGGAATGCCTCTAAAGTAGCTGACACCTACTTTACATTATCCAAAGGGCTAGCAGAGTGACCCTGCACAAACCAGGAATCTTGAAATATTTAGAAGCCCTAATGTTTGTGCAGGGAGAGAACAGAACCCATTTTGGATGGGAAGTTCAATTATTCAAGAAGGTGAGGCTCTCTGCGTGTCAGTCCAGGCAGGAGCTGTGTGGAGGCTGACCTCTGTGTGGGCTGATGTGAGATGAGTTTGCCGCTCGGTGATGAGTGTCATCCTGCCTGCAGGAAGCACTGGCCCAGCCCTGCCATTTGTTCTATTCTGCAGGTGATATGGATGGAGCGTCTTCCCAGAGCACTCTAGAGTCCTTTCCTCCATGCCTTGACAAAACTCACAATTAAAATGCAACAACAGCCTCATTCTTCTGACAGAATCGCCGTCTGATGCAGCCTAGAGTTGGGCTTGGGGAAGATGCTTGCCGCAAAACCCCTTTCAGCCACCGTCAGAGTCTGGCACCAACAATACGATAGATTTAAGGTGATTTTGCTTCAAATACGTATGTAAACAAATGTGTACACAGGTATGCTGGTTGGATCCTTCTCTTTCTCTAGGAGGTATGCTGTCAGCAGCAGCAGGCAGGGGAGACACATTTCATTATTTCCAGAGTCCTGTGGGGCAGCTGTCACACAGCATTACTCCAGCTGCCCACGACCAGCACAGAACAATGCGATGAAGAACGCTCCATCTAGCACAAGTGACAACAGGGATTGGTGGAGAAGCATGCTGCATTTGACATGGTTCCTAAGGGAAGGGCTTCTGCAAAAACTAAGCCCAAGTAGAGCTTAGGTTATTGTAGTTGATTATAGTTTAGTTCATTTGTTCCTTTGATAAGCATTTATCCTACTATATACCAGGTATATAAAAAGAGATAGATAGAAATGCCTTCAGTGGGTCTGCAGTGTGACTGAAGCAGCTGTTACATAAATGATTTCAGAACAGCATGACAATGCTAGAACTGTTTTCATTTATTCATCTTTTTCTCTTTTTTATTATCTCCCAATAGTTTTACAAGGGGTTTCAGTTGAACACATTGATCAGTGTCATTCCTTCCATTATTCTCTCCCATGCTTCTAACTATCCCATCCTTTTTGATACAATGATAGGTTCATGGTATGTTTCCCAGGCTATTTTTGCACTCGTGGTCTCACATGATCCTCCTTCCTCAGTTCCCCAAGTAGCTGGAGTGACGGCTGTGTGCCACTGTGCTTGGCTCATTCATCCATTCACTCACTTATTCATCATTCACAATTACTACAAAGGGTTAACCTTTGGGAAATATTGGATGACTCAAAATTAGTCTACTAACCATCAGGCTTACCAGTGGAGAAAGGCATAGGTCACAACTAGCATTATAGCTTTTCAGAAAGGAGGAAGAGATCAGTCCCTGAGCTCAAGTTCATGGTGAATGGCAGTGTGCTTATTTCTAGGGGTGGAGGGATGCTGCCAAACTCATTTCTGGAAGAATTGCTCTCTCTCTCCAGAAGTGTGAAAATGGCCACTCTCCTTTCCCCCTGCGGTGTCTCAGGGTTAGTCAGAGGGCACCTCCACCATCTGCAGGGCTGTCTGCTATGTGCTGGCCTCCCCTCTCATCTCCCAGGAGGAGAGAATCACAGCTGTGTCTCTATGGCAGCTTGGCCTGATTCAGTCACGATGTGAAGGCAGGAGGAAGGTCAAGTTCCTCAGAAGTCACACATTACACCATTACCTTGTTTGGAAGTTCCATTCTCGGTTGCTAGTGAATTTCTAAATCCATGGAGCTGTTGTGATTCAATCCCATTGAGATCCCCTCCACCTGCTTAGCCAAGTGTCAGGGAGTAGCCATTCTTCAGGAAGTGCATCATCAGAATCAGAACCACATTCCCAGTGCTAAAAAGGTCTGGTAGAATTTTTTCAGGTTTTGAATATAGCATCTTCAAACATGAGTATGGACGATTGGATACAGGACATAATGAGATACTCATGGTAGAATGTAATCTTATGCCTAATACACACAAAAAGGATGTTGAACTGTACCAGCCATCAAAGAAACACAAAGTATAAGCCTAAAACTTTTCTGCTTATCCAGTGTTAGAAAGTTAAAAAAAATTAAAACTAAGAATGGAAGAAAAAGTATTTTAATCTTTGGCTGCTGGGGATGTAAATGGGTGCAAACTTTCTGGAGGGTAATTTGACAATTTGTGTATGAACATTCCTAAAATGTTCATTTTAGTTGTAGAACTTTTATCCTAAGGCAATAATCAAATTTATGTGCAAGATTTATGTTCAAGAATATTCATCTCAGCCATTAGTGTGATAGAAAAAAATACTAGGAGCTACCTAAAAGCCCCACAATAGGAGGTTGGATACATAATTGATGACACAATCACAGAATGGAAAGCAATTCATTCATTAAAAATGATTTTCTCAAATAATATTTAATGATGGGAAGAAATAATGGAAAAGCAGAGCACAATATGCTAGATAGACTATTTCAATTTTGTTAACATTTTGATCGTGAAAGTAGGGGCAAGGATATGATTGGAGGAACAATTCCCTACAGTATTTATCTTATTTGATGTTTGTAATGATAAATTCTACCCCCTATATTGACCCTAGTTTTCCATTCTGTAAAATGGGACTCATTCTATATTATGTGAGCAATTACAATATTTGTAGAGTGTGTTGCACATTGTAACCAGCACATTGTACTACTCAGTGAATGATGTATCATTCCATTATCTACCATTCAGATTAGTCCAGATATTGACCCATAACAATTAACTCATCCCTTCCTATCTGTCTGTTTGGTGTTACTATATTAAAATACTTGAGGTAGATGCTACATAAAACAAAGAACTCAGTTCACAGTTTTGCAGGCTGAAATTCCAAGATTCGTAAAGACCTTTAGGCTTTATGATGTCGTGGTGATATTACCACATGGTAGAAATGCAAGAAAGTAATCACTTGATGAGGGAAGAAGCAAGAGAGTGGAGAGACCCTGGATTGCTCATTTACAACAACCTGCTCACTCTCTCACAGGACCTAATTCAGTTCTGTGAGACCTACCCACTCCAAGAGACAGCATTAATCAGTTCAAGATAGACATCATAACTTTAAACTGGGCCCTAAGGAAGTGGTGCTGTGGCTCAAGTAGTAGAGCGTTAGCCTTGAGCACAGAGAGGCTCAGGGTCAGAGCCTAGGCCCTGAGTTCAAGTCGCAGGACTGGCAACAAAACAAAACAAAACAAAGAAACCTGGGCCCTACCTCTTGCAAATTCCACTACTGCACTGAGATCGAAACTTCCAACACATAAACCTGTGGAGGGCAAACCATATCCAAACACCACTCTACTTTTTGTCAAGGTATATCAAAAGGATTAATTGAAAAACCAAAGTCATTTTTCCTGAAGTTCTGGTATATTAACTGTCTCTCTTCCTCCTAAGGATTGAATTCTTAGCCTTTTGTGTCTAGGACAATAATCCCCATTATAGTCCCCTTCAGAATACTTGTCATGAAAACTCCAAGTTCTGGATCTCCCATTTGTCATTACTGTAACTTTTCTCAGTGTATTCTGCTTGAGGATGATGACATATTGTTGGGAATGTCTCAGGATGACAACTCAAGGGAAACTTGGCAAGACAATTTTTTTTTGTGAAAATACCGTACAGAAGGGTTACAATTACATGAGCAAGGCAATGAGTACATTTCTTATCAAGCATTGTAGCCTCCTCCTTTGTTTCCCCTTCCCATCCTTTTCTATCTCCGCATCCCTTCCCCCTTCCCCCCCACCCCAGCCAAAGTTGTAAAGTTTTCTTTTTTTATTGTGAAAATACTGTACAGAGGGGTTACAATTACATGGGCAAGATAATGAGTACATTTATCAAGCATTGTAGCCTCTTCCTTTGTTTCCCCTTCCCATCCCATCCTCCACCTGCCCCCCACCCAACCCTGCCCCCCCCACCAAAGTTGTAAAATTCATTTTCAACATAACAACTTGTACATCTCATTGCTGCAATGGGTCCACCTGCATCCCTATTTACACGTTTTGGTTTTTCCCTTCTCTTCCACAAATTATACCAACATCAAATACGTTGAAGCAGGGGTTATACTGTGGGGGAGGGACATACAAAGCAACAAAGAAATAATCTTATAATAATCTTATGAATGTGTTAGAAACAATCTCATGAAAGAAAAAAAGAACACTTGAATACATATCTTAGGGTTCATTTCCCTAACATCACCTTATCTGACCTTTTCTGCTTGACTCAGACATATACTAGATATTGCAAATAAGGGAAACCATGGGACCTATGTTCCTTTGGGCCTGGCTTACTTCACTTTACTTCTGAAGAAAGGTATACTATGACAGGAAGGTAAATATTTAAAAGCACTGGGTGGGCAAGCTGCCTAGGTTATTTTTCCCCTAAGGTATTATTATCTCTCATTAGGGACTGGTCAGAATTTAGGTTCACAATTTTGTGGGATTGGTTAATATGAAAGGGGATGTAAGTTTATTTCAACAATCAATGGACAAGCACAAACTTGTTAGAAAACAAAGGATGTGGCTTAACTAAGATAGTTTCTTGTAAGATGGTTGCTATCCTTAAAGTGGGGGTGCTTATGTCCAGCAACCACTTTGATAGAAAAGATTATAACTTATATAACATTTACTAGAGACTCTCATCCCTGAAATTATAGTTGTTCAAAATTCTGTTTTCAATAGTCACCTTCAATATTGAAATAGTAACTCTTTTCTTATACGTTCTGAAAAATATCTATTGCTTTTCTCTCTGGAAGAAAGATTTTCAGCTCCCTACTAGCTTTCTTCTTTTTCTCTTAAGTCTCAGTTTGATCTTCTCTGTGCTCATCTTTCTCTTGGGACTGAGTTATAAAAGAATCTCCCTTTGCATGTAGCGACTGGCCATGAACAATGGGAAAATATAAACAGAATGTAAAATGGAAGATGGGATCACAAGGTCTCTGAGAAACAACATTGTAATCAAACTTTTTATCCAGCCTATTCTGTCTACCAAGATCATGAAAAATCCCCCTAACATGGGTCAACAAGAGTACTAAAAATAGATCTTTAACTTACCTACCAGACCAGTAAACCATGCCCTAGAAGTCAAAGGTGATTTAGGAAACCTCTCACACTTTTGGGACAATAACTTTGCCTATGGTTTGATCAGGGAGGGGGACGTAACATTCCTAGCCTATTATGTGGCAATAAAACTTGTGGCAGAGTAAAATCCATTGCCATTCTCTCCACTTTCAGTTTATTGAAAATGTATTCCCTAATAAACTTTCCTAATATTTATAATAAAAAAGGATTCTCCCAATATGAAATTAAAAATAAACAATATATGTGTCCTTTAAGATACTATTAACTACCAACTCTGGCTAACATAGTCCAGAGATTTGTTAGTTAACTAAGTCATACCTTTTAACCAGGAAGGCTCAGAAAATGGGACTTTTTTTTTTCTCTGAATGGGTGTCTGGAACAGGTGGTAGGGCTGCAGGAACTGGCACTGACTTTGACATGTAAGAAGGCATCTTCTTTTTAAAGTTACACATTCCAGCCCATACAACTCATTTAGAAGCAAAAAATTACTTTCATCTGCCAAAGTGATTAGCAAAGTGCGGAGGCTTCAGAGGAAGAGGACAGCAGTGGGTGGCATTTTATTATTTATTAATATAGGAATATGAGCTGCTATTACAAGACCTGCTGTTTTATGAGAAATGTTGCATGCTTGAAGTTGTGCAATGGATTTGTCCAGAGTATATGCCACTGGCCATTCAAGATGAGAGAGACTCTGTTCTACAGATCCCCTCCCTCACTTGACCCTCCTTAGAAGAGGAGGAGGCGGAGAGGTGTATGCACATCATGATTGGGGTTACACAACTTATTTACTTTTGTACAAGCTCAGAATCAGATGAGTAGGCAAATGCTGGGCTTTTGCACACAGTATGGTGAGCACCTATACATGTTGCAGATGGGACTGCTTTCGCTTTCCAGGCTGCTTTGGGTCAGGGGAAACATAGACTCCACATCAGTGCTCTGGAGTCTAGTTGTGGTTATTTCACTGTCAGACTAGAGATGTCTCTGTGAGCCTCCCCTCCTTCTCCTAAGTCAGGATGATACTCACCCACTTCATGCCCCCAGGGGTTCTGTAAGTGCAGGGAGCTCTTAGGCATGAAGAGTGTGGAAAAAACATCTCTGGAGTACACAATTATTATTAGTTGTGCCATATTTTTAAAAATTAATTTGAGGCAAAATTTAAAAGTCCAGCTTTTCTTTAATGTCACATATGCTAAAGCATTCACTTGCTATAAACAGGTTTTGTTTTATAAATATGTTTATTTTGTTCTATTTATGACACTCAAAATATATTTAAAAAACAAACATATCCATAATCCTATCACACAGTGTTAACTATTTTAATATTTTTACATGAATTTGCTATTTTTGTTAGCTACATAACTAGGGGAGTGAAACACATACGCACATATGGTATGTGTGTTATACATATAATATGTAAACATATATACATATACATATGGTTACAGTAGGACATTTCCTTTCCTGACCCACAGATTTTATGTCTAGCCATTCTTTGGAAATCAGAAAGGTAGATTTCTTCATTTGATTTGGTTTTCTCTCACTGTTCAAAACAAAGATGATACCGTTCTTCTTCTAGTGCTAGGGATTCAAGCCAGAGACTCATGTGTACTAAGCCCATAGTCCACCTAGTCCAGGGATGATGCTGTACTATTTGATGACTGCCAGTTAGTTGCCATATCCCCAGACCTGAATGTGATTTAATGGAAGTTAAAGCAGTTCTTCAAGAGTTTAGATAGATGACCCATGCCATGTCCTTATTATTAAACTATCTCAGGCAAGACTGCCTAAGAGCTTTTTCACTTCCTTTTTAAAAAGGCAATATCCCTTTATTTTCTGAACTTTTTCTTACTCTCTTACCTGGTATATTCATTTTCCTCAGTCCCTTTGGTATCTTTTCTTTCCCATGAGTACAATAATCCACTGTCACTCTTTCTACTTTGCCACTTATTGCTGCTTAAGAGGCTGAAGTGACTGAACCGCATGAGATGTGGAATATTGTTCTGTGGACGGGGCTGTAAGTTAGACAGTTTTGTGTGTGTGTGTGTGGTGTGTGTGTGTGTGTGTGTGTGTGTGTGTGTGTGTGTGTGTGTGTGTGTGTAAACTGGTAGCATTGGGGAGAGAAATCCAGGCTAGGCTGTAGCTGATTTTCTTCTATGATATATTAAAAAAAATCAACATCACTATATTCAATTCATATTATATAAGTTAGACAGTTTTGTGTGTGTGTGTGGTGTGTGTGTGTGTGTGTGTGTGTGTGTGTGTGTGTGTGTGTGTGTGTGTGTGTAAACTGGTAGCATTGGGGAGAGAAATCCAGGCTAGGCTGTAGCTGATTTTCTTCTATGATATATTAAAAAAAATCAACATCACTATATTCAATTCATATTATATAAACATTGAACTATGTAACTTGTAACTATAGATAGAAAAGGGATAAAAATAACTAAAACATCATTCCTATCATCAAGAAAGTATTTTCTTCCATGAGAGAACAGTTTGATTTTCTAATAAAAATTTGCCCCAATTTTCCCTATCTGGTACTTTAGTCTCACATTCTTCTTAGCTCTGCCTGCAATGCCTTTGAAAGCATCTTTAGCTACTTGAACTGGCTTTGGACAACACCTTACTTTCTCTGATGAAAAGTACTTTCTTTGGTTATAGGGCAGAGATGAGCCAGATCTTGGTGGTGGAAAGATGTCAGAAAAGGAACTCCGGTCACTGGAGCTGCTGGGTGGGTATGACCTGTGGTAGATGGTTAGTACCTTTCCCTCATTCTGCTCATTCTCTTCTTTACCAGACTTAACCTGTTCCTTATGAAGTGGGGAAAGAAGAGAGGTAAATAAAAGTTCGTGCAAGATTTTCTTTAAAAGAAGCTTTGTAAGATGTGTAAACAGAAGAAGAAAGAATCTGTAAGTAAAATACAATTACTTTTCAGCTGCATGACTGGAAAAGTTAGGTTTACTTGACTTTGTATTGAATCTTTATGTCATTAAGCATTGTTTTAGACATGTGTTTTAGTGGCTATATGATGTACTGAATTTAGTTGAGCAACTCTCAGTTAATTTTGAATTAGTTTTGTTGCTTATAAATGTCACATGAAGTATGTTGGTTTGTAACTGGATTGAAAGCAGCCAATTATCATGTTAAAGATTTTTGTTATTGTTCCCTTTACTAGTGTCAGGAGAAGGATCTCCATTCTTTCCAGACATAGGACCTAGGCATCTTCCACATTGTGGCTCTGACCTGCTGAGGTACTGGGACCCCCTTACTGGGATCTTTGATAGGGTGAAAGAGGAAAAGAGGAGCTGGAGAAAGGATGACTGTGCTAACTACCTCAGCCTGCCAATGGCACAGACCATTTTTGCTCACATTCTATTAGTGAGGACTGGCCATGTTTCACAGACGGCCTTTGGGGGGCGGTGGTTGGGGGTGGGGAGGCTGTGCCTTGAGGTCTAGTTACAGGTGCAGGACAATATTGCCAGGTGTAGTGTAAAGCTGGAGTAGACACCATGAATGCTTTGGGTACCTGATTCAAAAACTAAAGGATTCTGATTTTGGGAAACTTCTAAATATCAGGACCTTAGGTTGAAGGGCCCGCAGTGAGGAAGAAAGTGTCTTGTGAAGTGAATTGACATTTAAACATAACTGGCCACTCTGGCTGTCTGGAAATGGATTCAGTAACTTCACAGCTCATCCCTAAGATTGAACATCAGGGTTATTCAATGCTAATTGAGTTGAAAATTTTCTTCATGTGGTTTAAGCTTTTCAGGCAATAAAGAATGCTTGGCTGGGCACTGTGAAGTGGGCAGCTTGGTCAGCTCCCTGTGTTCACCCTTGTTTCTGTCTACCTTCCCCTCGATAGGGTACAGTTGCTGTACATAGGCAATCTTTTCTTTGTAAGCAGGATTTTGATTGCTGTGGCCACCAAATCAATATGATGGAGTGAGCCATTTGCCCTCAGAAGTGCTGGGACTGTAACTCCAATGTGTGTGTTCTGAGGTCTGTCCACTGTGTGTTCTCAGGTAAGCTAATTAAGCAATATGGTAGATAGAAGTTTTTCTACAAGGGACTTCCAGGGACTCCTCACCAAGTTGATATAATTATTTTCCTGAAGATCACAAGAAGGATCCTCTAAAACTCTCATTACTATAACTTACTCTCACTCTTTTCTATTTTCCCTATTCTTTCTTCTACTAACTTCATTTTCAGATAGTTTAGAAATTAAAAGTTTTGGAGCATCACTGTAGGTTTTCTTTTTTTTAAAGTTATCTTGAAAGCAGACGATTTGTCACTAAGCAGGTGAGAAATCAAAGCCAACCATCAGCAAAGTGTTGCTGGAACAATACTCGTTTCTTCACTGTCAGTGTCATACCTTAACCACCTTGCCTCCTCTTCCCTGAAGAAAGCCTGAACCATCTTTGAAGAGAGAAAACTATAGAGAGAAGGTGACAGGGTTGTTGATATTTCTCTGATTGTCTGCCTCAAGTGTGTATTCATGGTATCATTCCTGTGGCATCCCTAAATCCTACCAAAGTTTCTGGATGTTTCTAAAAGGCTAAGTTAAACAAATGTCTGTCACTGGTTGAGGGATGATACTATGAAAGGGATGCTACCATATAATATTTCAGACATTATTTGATGGGCTCTTAGTTTTTAGGAACTAGTGTGCTCAGGACATTGTGAATTAGCATTTTACTAAATATGTATATTTTCTTGAAATGGAAGCCAAAGATTAGAGTGTTATGTAACAGGTAAAGCTCATGCTTTTACTCCTACACAAATATAGAACTTATTATTATCCAGAATGTGTTATATATTGTAAGTATAACAAATGTATTTTCTATTATTTCTTTTTATACATTTTTTTTGGCTTGGAGCCAAGGTTCTTTCATTCTCCGCTAGGCTGATAAACATATTCTACCTTGTACAATTATGGATTAAGTAGGGACTTTGAGAACTTTTCTGCCTGAGCTGCTCTTGAACCATGGTCCTCCCATTCTAGCATCCCAAGTAGCTAGGATTATAGGCATGAGTCATCAACATTTGACTACTTTTATAGTTTTTATTAAAACTGCAAGTTAGCTGCTATTACTATCATTTTATAGCTAAAAAGCCAGAAGCTTTAACTGCCTGGGAATTTTATGCAGTATCACTTAAGTTACTACTATCAAGTTATTGAGCAGGAATTTGAACTTAAGTGACCTTTTTGCTTTACAAAAAGCCTATGCTCCAAAAATATACTTTGGCCCAGTGACTTTTGTTGCTATCTCCCCAAGTGGCCAGTAAAACAGATGATGAGACATTGATACTTCACTGGAAAATACCAAAAGCAGAAAGAGAGCAACAAAAGGCTTGGGGGTTGAGTATGCACACATCCACTTTTCAGAGGCCTCCCAGGAAGGGATAGGCCTGGGTTAGAGAGGAACATATTCTAAACCTCTGGTGCCTTTCAGATAAGCAGAGTTCAGGATTCCTCTGTAACTCATTTATGCTAACAGAAAGCAGATTTTTCCCCCTGATCATTGCCATGTCTTAAAGTATCTCATTAGAAGGGATTACTTTTTTTTGTCAGTTGACGAGCTTGAATTTAGGGCCTGGGAGCTGCCCCTGAGCCTCTTTGGGCTCAATGCTAGTGCTTTACTACTTAGGCCACACCACCACTTCTGGCTTTTGAGTGGTTAATTGGAGATAAGAATCTCACAGTGACTTTTCTGCTCAAGTTGGCTTCAAACTTCAATCCTCAGATCTCAGCCTCCTGAGTAGTTAGGATTACAGGCATGAGCCACTGGTGCCCTGCAAAAGAGATTACTTTTACCTTTAGTTACATATAAAAGTTTATTATGTTTTAATTCAGGATCAGGCAAATTTAGAGCTGAAATGATCCTGGCTTTTATAAAAACAGAAAAATGCTACAAATAGGAATACATATACATATAAGCTTTGTTAACTAAAGAAGAAATACCTGGGGACTTCTGTCATAATCTTGGCTCTAAGAGAAAGGTTGATAAGGGAGCCATTTTATTTAAATGAAGAGGAAGATTCTAGCAATAGCTAGCAGCTGGTAATCCTTAATTTGTGGAATAATGTCTAAGCAAGTTAATAAAATGACCGTAGGGAAAGATCAAAGTGATGTTTTACAGAAATCTGACGCTACAGGGACCTTGGAGAGCATCTAGTCCAATGATCTCATTATACAATTGTAGGAACTGAAGGTGGGGGTGGGGAGACCTCCTTGCAGTCACAGAGATATAGTTGTCACACACAAACCTTAAATATGAGTTTGGGGGAAGTATGTCCATCATCAACAGAAAAATTAAAGAACATTGCCTTTCTAGTCTTTGGCCATTTCTGTCTACTACTACTAATGATTAATACTAAATGCTGTCTTCCAAACCACATTTTCTCCTCTACATTCAACACCTGCTTTTGTTTACTTATAAACAATAAGGTCTTATTAAATACAGTCAAGTGCTTCAAGTAATATTTTATTTTCATTTAGTTTATCTTAATTATAAGAGGTAAACTACTTCATTTTTACATCTCCATATATGTTTCCCTTGTATTCCTACCTTTTTCATTTTTTAAAATTTAATTTGATTTTACAGTAAAAGTGATGTCACAGGGGCTACAGTTACATAAGTAAGGTAATGAGTACATTTCTTGTGGAACATTGTTAGCTCCTCCCTTGTTTTCTCCCATTCCCCCCCCAAGTTGTACAGTTCATTTTAATACTTTTATTTTTAAAAACAATATGTGTACATGATACCAAATCAAAAGTTGTAAAAGGTATAGACTTAGAAAACTATCTGGCTCCAATCCCTAGTTGGAGCCATGCAGCTCTGCCAGGTATATAGTAGCATCTCATGCATGTACAAGTACATATGAACACCTGCTGCTCTCCTTTCTGCTGTTACACACTGACAGCACCCTAGTTGTTTTGCTCTTTGTCTTGCTTTTCTTTTTTATATTGTAATGTTATTTTTTATTTTAAGTTTTATTTTATTGTAAAGATGCTGTACCGAGGGGTTACAGTTACATGAGTAAGGTAATGAGTCCATTTCTTGTCAAACATTGTTACCCCCTTCTTTTGTTCTCCCACTATTCCTTCCCTCCCCTACCTCTCTTACTCTTCTCCTCTGCCCCTATGTTGTAAAGTTCATTTATGTGGCAAGGTACTGCTGACATATCAGGGCTTATCTCATAATTCCTTTCTTTTAAATGACTGTATAGTGTTCATAGGATTGCACTGTTTGGAAGTATTCTAACTTAACATATTTTGTGTCATGACCTCTCTCTCTCTCTCTCTCTCTCAATTCTATGATAAATATCTTATATATACATCATTTCACACATGTGGGAATATAACTGTAATTGTAATGTAAATTCCTAGAAATGAAATTATAAGAACCAAGGGAATTTGGCTTTCCATTTTTTTTTTTTTGGTCAGTTATGGGGCTTGAACTCTGGGCCTGGGCGCTGTCCCTCAGCTCTTCAGCTCAAAGCTAGCACTCTACCACTTGAGCCACAACGCCACTTCTGGCTTTTTCTCCTTATGTGGTGCTAAGGAATTGAACCCAGGGCCTCATGCATGCGAGGCAAGCACTCTACCACTGAGCCACCTTCCCAGCCCTTCCATTTTTTTTTGATATTGCTAACTTCCTATACCACTAGCAAGGAACAAAATACCTGTTCTCCACACTGTAGCCAGCATGTAGTTCTGTCCAGTCTTTATTTTTCTTACTTTTAGGCTAAGAGAAATTGTGGGAGATGAAAAATGTCTGCATTTTTTTCCTGTGAATTCAGAGTCAGGCTCAGCATTTTTTTTATATTTGTGAGTTTGGCAGAAATAAATATTCTGGTTTTTTTTTTTGGTTAGTTTTCCTATTCGTTCCTGGTCTTTTCATGATTGATTTACATTTTTATTTTAAAAATTGTCAGTTGCAAATATTATCTTCATTTTGTTACTTGTCTTTGGTCTTGATTGTTTTTTATCCCTTGGGCTATGCAGAGAATTTGTTTAGTGTTGCAGTCGAATGTATGTATCTTTTTCTTCATCTGTATTTGGATTTCATGTTATACTTAATAAGACTTTCCCCATTAAGCAGTATAATGCATGTTATTCTGTATACTTTAAGTACTTTTAACATTTTCCTTGTTGCATTTAAATTTTAATCCATCTGAACTTTATTATATGTAAAATATGCACTAAAGAATGTAGATTTTTTTCCCTTTAGTTACTCAGCTGTCCCAATGCCATTTATAATGTAATCCATGTTTAGTCTACATATTTTTAAATGCTACTATTTGAATTTGAATTTACTTTTTCCTTTTCCATTTGAAGCCATTAATGTGTCTGTTGAGTCAAAAGGCAGCACAATTTTCTTCTCATTTAGTATACAATATGTTTTAATAGTTGTGGGATCTATTTAAAATACTTTTCACTCTTCTTATTTATTTTGTATTATGAGGAATAAAATCACTTTGTTTATACTTTCTTAGTCCCTAATATTATAGGCTGCATTGTTTTTACAGAATAGCTTAGGGAAAATATGCTGTCCATTTCTGTTCATGAATATGGCTATTCAGGGAAATGTAAATCAAAGCTATGTTGAGATTCCATCTTGCCTCAGTAAGAATAGTGGTCATTAAGAAAATCAGCAACAAATGCTGGTGAGAAAAGGGCAAAGGAATCTTCATAGACCACTGCTGGAAATGTACATTAGTCTAGCCCCACTGTGGAAATCCATATGGTAGTTCCTTGAGAAACTAAAAATAGAATGATCATTTGATCCTGCTATACCATTTCTGGAAGCACAGGAATCAAACATGGCACACTAGAGACCTGCACACTCATCAACCAGCTGGGTTGCAGTACTAGTCACAAAAGCCAAGTCATGGAATCAGCCAAGTTGCTAATTGAGCAGTTCAATAAAACAGTATGAGGACACACACACACACACACACACACACACAAAGAACCTGGCATTTTGTTCATGAAATCTAATCTTTTTATGTTCCTCACTGTATATTAATTATATAAAATGTTACATCTTTTGTATCTTCATAGATATTTTGCTTTATTATTACTTCATTATATGTTCCAACAATTTTTTTTTTGTTGGTCATGGGGCTTGAACTCTTGGCTTGGGCGCAGTCCTTGTGCTCTTCAGCTCAAAGCGAGCGCTCTACCGCTTGAGCCACAGCACCACTTCCTCCAACAAATTTTTTTATTGTTCGTATTAAGAAGTAGGGTAACAATCTATAAGTCAGTTATTAAGTGCAATGCTTCTTTAACAATGTCACCCCTTCCTTTCCCCATTTCCCCCTCCCATTCAATTTTTGTTTTTATTTATATAAAAATGATTTTGCTTGGTGTGTTTCTAACGCATTTATAAGATTATCTCTTTGTTGCTTTGTATATCCCTCCCCCACAGTATAACCCCTGCTTTCACTATATTTGATGTCAGTATAACTTGTGGAGGAGATGGGGAAAAACCAATTGTTTAAGGATACAGGTGG